>NW_010194610.1:0-12401 GCF_000695765.1 Mesitornis unicolor
ACAATTGGTCTCAGCCCATGGATTCAGCCTAAATCATCTGCTCCTGTTTTACACAGGCTGAGGCTCCACTTAAGAGGCCTGAGGTTCTCTGGTGACTTTCCAATGCCAGGCCAACTCCATGATAGCTGGGGCATTCTGAGACAGTACACCATATGTATAGAGGGAACTCTATAGAGAAAACCAAACACATATTTAGTATCTTTATATTCCACATATACCATTACTCCAATTATACCATTGCTTTGATCAAGAAATCAATTTGAATTTGCAAAGATAGGCAACGCATATAAATTTATCAGGTTACACAACACACAAGTTCAGTTGGCTTTTTTTTTTTGCCATGCTACATTGTTTCACCAAAGTTTTAAGCAGTAAGAATTTTTTAAGCAAAAAAAAACTTATGCTAATGAGAAACAAAAGACCTTTGTTAACAAAGCACTGCAAATGTCAAACTAACTGAACTTTTAATTCAGATCCCAGATGTTTTTACATGGGGTGGACCACATTTTAATTAAGAGAGCTTCATGTATGCTTTCTTTCCTGTTTGCAATGACATGGAGCATCTCTTCTCTCCTTCACGAACACATAACAGCCCTGTGGTAACTACAGGAATTGTTTACATGGAAAAATATTCGGAAAGCATTTAATGAATTTTGAGTTGTTTGGTGCTAGCTAGCAGCTGGAAATGTGGAGAAGACAGTGCGGTCTTTTAGCAAGCCAGCTCTCTGTGAATCATCAGCTAGAGCTAGGAATACCACTGGGGTCCACAGGGCTGGTTTTTGAAATCTATTCTTTATTGTTTACCAAGATTGTGATCAAAGGCATCCAGACATAATTACTGGAAATTAAAAGAAATCTAACACAAGAAGCAGAGGGTGTAAAGTAAAGCAATGTTAGTGGGCTCACTTTCTTTAAAGGTATCAAGACTTCCTTGTCATTCATTCATGAATGCGATCTTCAACTTTCTGGAGCTTTGCAGGCTAAAAATCTTTATGTGTAATTTACGTTAATGTTTGTGTGCTAACAGTACATGAAACCTTACAGAATGCATTACAAAAATTTAATTAACACGGTTTTCATGGGAAATACTGCTCAGCTTTACAGCTGAGAAAAATTTAAACACAAAGAGAAGTCATTTAACCAAGGGTTCACAGGAAATCAGTGTCAGAGTAGGAAAAAAATAGGAATTTGGCTTATGGATTTCATAATTTTAATCAAAAGATGCACAACAACAACAAGAAAAAAATAATCTATGGTAGCATGAAAAGGTGTAACTGATGTCTGTGTTCCTAAGGTTATCATTTGATCAAATATAAAACATTAAATCTAAACTGAAGGACCATTTTAGTCAATAGTCTACTGTTAAACAAAATTTTCACTTGTTTTGTGACACAGAAAACAAAATGCATGCTATACCTCATGTATCTCTGTCTTACTTATTAAGTTAGAAGCATCCTATATTCTGTGTAAGAACTCATAGTTACACATTCCACAGCTGAAAGGCCAACACTCCTAAAAGGGATGCTGTGGATGGAAAACATAGGATCTCTCTTTAAAATTATATTTACACACATATACCTACTATGTTCAAAAAAATTAAAGGTCACTGTATATTACTTCTCCTAGATAAATAAACTAAGATAAATTATTTAGGATATATAAAGAATTTGAACCTTTTGTAATCGAGACTTATCCCGAGGTTTTTAATGGAAAACTGAGAGGATTTTGATTTCTTAAAATCTGGCAAAAATGCTGAATACTTGCAACATGTGGAACACATCTTCACAATATTGAAAGGAACTTTCTACTGAGCATGGAAGGGTTGCATTAGGAGGAGTGGTGCCAGCAGGTCAAGGGAGGTGATCCTTCTCCTCTAGTCAGTCCTGGAGAGCTACATCTGCAGTGCTGGGTCCAGTTCTGGGTTCCCCAGCACACCCAGTACAAGAGACATACTGGAGACATTCTAAGGAACATTCTTTAAAGGACTGGAGCATCTCTGCTGTGAGGAAAGGCTGAGAGAGCTGGGACTGTTTAGCCTTGGGAAGAAGAGGCTCAGGGAGATCTCATCAATGCAAACATCTGAAGGGAGGGTGTAAAGAAGAGGGAGCCAGGTTCCTTTACAGTGGTGCCCAGTGTCAGGACAAGAGGCAATGGGCACAAACTGAAACGTGAAAGGTTCCATTTAAACATCAGGAAACACTTTTTCATTGTGAGGGTGAGTGGCACAGGTTGTCCAGGGAGGTTGTGGAGTCTCCATCCTTGGAAATACTCAAAATCCACCCGGACACAGTCCTGGGCAATTGGTTCTGAGTGACCCTGCTTGAGCAGGGGCAGTGAGGGAATGGAGCATCTCCTGATGAGGAGCAGCTGAGGGAGCTGAGGGTCTTGAGCTTGGAGCAGAGCAGACTGAGGGGTGTCCTCATTCCTGGGGATCCATTTGGAAAGGGTAGTGTCAGGAGGAAGGAGCCAGGCTCTGCTCTGGGATGGCCAATGCCAGGACAAGGGGCAATGGTCCCAAGCTGGAGCACAGGAGGTTCAAGCTGAAGACGAGGAAAAGCTTTGTGAGTGTGAGGGTTATGGAGCATGGCCCAGGCTGCCCAGAGAGGTTGTGGAGTCTCCTTGTGTGGAGACACCCAAAGCCCTGGCCGTGTTCCTGTGTGACTGCTCTGGTGATCCTGCTCTGGCAGGGCTTGCACTGGGGGAGCTTTCCAGGTCCCTTCCAACTCCCGACATGCTGGGATTCTGGGATTGGACCAGATGCCTGCAGAGGTCCCTTACGACCTCAACCATTCTGAGGTTCTGCAATGTATTGCATTACTGATATAATTGCTAGCGAAACAATGAAGTTATTAAGTGGTTAGACATGCACCATGATTATTTATCAATAAATAAATATAAAACCTGATGGCCAAAAAAAGAGCAGTTTAATCAAGTTTATAAAGTCACCTATATTTTGTAACCTCCCTCTTACAGGCAATTTAGCAATTCATTCTTGGGCCAATATTTTAAATATTCTTAAAAAAAATACACAGTAAGATATTCTTGATTACACTTATGGGCAAATTCAGTATTTAAAGTCTCAATGCAAGGATATATATAATGATATGTTAACTTTATTTCTTCCATTAATTTAGTAATTCATTTTTACCAAATAGTGAAGAACATTTTAATAGAGTACATTTAAAAATAGTCATAGAATGGTTTGGGTTGGGAGGGACCTTAAAGATCACCAGTTCCAACCTCCACACCATGGGCAGGGACACCGGACTTTGTGCAAGTACATAGCCTTAAATGAAATTTATGACTTAGAAAAGTTGTGCAGAATCTTATATAGATTTATTTCAACATTTTTGGTTACCACTCTAAATCCCAGAATTAGTCAGAAAGTGAGAAAAGTACGAATGGGCGAGAAAGGCAACTGTTAAAAAAAATTAAATCATATTATTAACATCAAAATAAATGCTTTTTAGAGAAATAAAAATATCAAAATGTTGGCAGAAGAAAACTAGAGATGCCTGTGTTAGCAAAGATCTAAAAGAACAAGTAAAGCACCAAATAACAGGTGCTTTACAGCAGTCAGAGGATGGATGAGTAGCAGTGTATTCAACAAGAGCAATAAATAGCGGGGGAGAGGACAACATCAAGGAGGAAGGGAAGAGGAAGGTGAGCATCAGGAGAAAAGCAAGAGCTGGCTGCGAGCACCAGCAGGCAGCAGAAGGAACTTGGGAGGAGTGAGCAGAGGACTTGGGGAACCTTGGGAAAGTTGTCCACCCCCAGCGAAGGGAAGGGAAGGGACACACTGGCTCCTGGATGAAAGGACAGGAAAGGGCGAGGCAGAACAGGGGATCTCGGACCGCTGCTCCTCTCCCTGCGTTTCTGTAAGATCAAAGAGTGGCTGTGTTTTGGGAGGACCAGAAGGCCTTTGATGTAATGGTAGTTTTGGCAAGACACTACAGAAGCAAAGGAAAGGGGAGAAGAAAGCATTAACCCTTCGCTTCAAGATTTCCTGAACATTCATACGCACCAAGTATGACAAGCATGAGATAGTCCCCAGGGCTAACAGCAAGATTTGTGTATGGATGGAAGGCACGTTGAGAGACAGACAGCCCTCAAATGGATAGTGTCAGGGAGTCACATCATCTCCCTGTGAAAAGTATTGGGCACTGCCACCCTTCCAGTTTTTCTTCTAAACTGGGTGATAAATCAGAAAGCTGATGCGAATTTGAGCCTGCTACCGCAGGAGAAGAATCTGATGGCTTTTACATTGCTCAGTGTGTGCAGACAAATTTGTTTTACTGCTATGCAAAACCTCACTTCTATGAACATAAAATATGAGTTACAGCAGAACACATAAATGTTCAATACTGAAAAGGAAATTCATATTAAGTAACAATTTTGCAGAATACTTAAAACATGACTGGAGTTAACCGAGATTTACGACCTTGTAACAAAAAGCTGAATCACGTCCAGAAAAGGTCTGATCCAAGTATTCCAAGCAAGTGGTAACCTCACTTCTGGGTTCTCTACTGAAAGCAGCCAGCTGCCTCATTGATCAAAGCACACACCATGCATATGTTCACTGGAAGAGCTTCAGGATGTGGTTGATTTCAACTTAAATTTCCCAGTCTTTTAAGTCAGCAGAGTAGTACGAAGGCAGAGAAAACTGGCTTGCAGCTTATGCTCACAAAGAAGGTGATGTAGTTGACAGAAACCCACTGAAGGCACAAGCATGGCACAGCAGCAGCATGCACCTCCAAAATGTACCCTGACATCTTGATGAGAGTTAATTCCACTTTCCATTGCAGCTACATCTGAGACTACGATTCATACTTTTCCCCCCTTCAAAAATCATACAACTTTGGGTATAAATAATGCAGAGCAAAATCCCGTATGTAAGAACTAAGCTACACTCAACAATAAACTGAATCATCTTATTTAAATATAATTCAGCATATATTCATTCATATAATTGCCAAATATTCATTCTGGCAAAATATCAGTCTACATAATTGAGTACTAAAGTAATCAGGGAAATTACTTGTTAATATCAGTGTAATAATTAGATTCACTTTATTAAGCAGTATTAAACCAAAACAAGAGCCAAACAAAACAAATCATCTCCCAAAACCCCAGTGCTGCCTGTACCTGTTACTCTCCTGGCACTTCTTGTGAGCTGTGGGGATTATTCCTGAATACCCCTCAGTTCTTCAGCTCCTTTTATATCCATAGTAAGTCTAAGTATCCCTGTTCTTCCTTCTTACCTTCCAGCTTCTGCTCCTGACGTGTGGACCCTGCTAGAGCAAGAAGCAGTGTACCTATCGACTGAATCATACTGTAGAAATAATCTAATTGAAGAGAAAGAGCCAAAAAGTCCAAAAGCTTATTGTGATAACTACTATTTGTCCTCAAGTTCCTTAAAGAAGTGACTGGATCAGGTGTCATGTATTGAAGGAGGATGGCAATACAGCATTTTTGGTGGAAACCAAGTGAGTTGGCGAAGGAAGAAGATCCAAGAAATGGTTGGGTATGGCAGACCGACCATATAGCTCCATGGGTAGGAGATGGAGCTTCCAGTGCAAATACACAGCTGAGAGAAGGAGCTGACAGGGTTCCAAAATGATCCAAAGGACCTCTCAAGTCTGCTGCAGCTCACAAAATCACCGAGTTAGATTAAGCTAGAAGTTAAGATTAAGCTGGAAGTACAACTCCTTTACTGGCAAGTACAGGAGACAGAAATCAGTAGACTGTAGAGAAAGGGAGGAGAGTAGGCTGCCAAATATACCTCTCAAAGCATACACATACAGAGTTTCCAGGTCATTGCATAAAACAGACTGTTTGGGTTAAAATCTTAAACTAAATATTTAAAAAATGCATTTACTGTTGGATGTGCACGTCTCTTCGGTTGCTTAAAAAGGTAAGTGCAGGGTAGAAACAGTTTAAAAAGAGGTTTCATACTTGTGGCCAATCTCAGACAGTTCTGGACTAAACCTCACCTATTCCTGTGCAGAGCAATTTCTACCCAGTGTTAGGCAGAATAAGAATGTTCTGGAAGAAAACACAGATGAGATTCCTAACCCAGTCCTCCCATGGTCTCACAGTTGAAAAGCAGCTCTGGAAAGCTGATGCTTTCCTATGCTTATTCTACCTATGCTTATCCTATGCTTATTATGGGTGTGTTCTGGCTTTTCCCTCTCTTGCCCCTTTCTGTATCTTGCATTTCAAGGATCTCATGAACTGCCACCTTTCTGACAAAATACTCCTAAGAAAATGTTTTTTCCACACATTTTCCCCCCCTCTAAGAATTCTGTTTGAATCTGATTTTAATACTTTATGTCTCTATGCCATTTCCAGTCTCCATAACCTGAATCAAATCATAAAATGCGTGACTGGTTGTATGTTTTTGATGTTGCGCTCTGAGCACTCAAATAACAAATGAGAAGAAAATTATATGAATATATGAGTAGTGGAACTATTCTGTACTCATTCTTATAAATGCTGCATAGATATACAGCTATGGAGATGTACACACTATAAATGTAAGGAGTTTTAAGGATCCCTTTTTCATTCTTTTGCTCAAGGGCTTTGCTATCATAGCCCATCCTGACACATTCAGACTGCATAAGTATTATTCTGTCTGTATTTTCTTTTTAAGATCAATGAAGGTGGGAGGGGAGGAGAGAACACTATCATCCTCAAAACGGAATCAGAGATATAAAAGTCAAAACCACATTATTTTTAAGTATTCACTAGCAGCTATCTAACATCTGACTTTTGAGTAGACGTAGCAATTTATACAGCCAGAGCTCCCACTGAATGTAGCCATTGCTAAAGCTTTGAAAATCAGGCCCCAAAAGTCGCAGAGTCAGATACTCGGACAACGAGGAACACAAAGTAATTACCAGTCTGTGAAAAACGTAGGGTAAGTGATTTGCCTGACCTCATAGAGGAACTTCATAGCAAAAGTAAAATGAGTGCCCTGGGAGCACTCGACAGCCGTAGTGATGGCCACACTCCTCTTGCCTGCAGTCTCAGGGCTTATACCTCTTCCAGTGTCAGCGATAACAAAAGCAGCAATTGGTTTCAAGTGCTAGGATTCAGCATCACAAATTTGCATTCAGGTGTAACCTCCCAACTTGAATTAAGAAAGAAAACTATAATTTACTGATGATAATAATCCTCTTCCTTTTCTATGTGAACCGTAACTTACAAAACTTAAAGTAGAAGAGATTAAAAGCACAAAACCTAGAAAGGCTCCAGAAAAAAAACAAACCAACCAACCACTGTCACAAAGCACGGATTGAATTTGAATGACGTTGTGCTATTTGCAGGCAATTACCCTCTGCCTGTGTCAAAACGGCTCTGGGAGCAGAAAGGACAAGGCATTTGCAGGCAGTTTAACTCGTGGGTTGTGAGAAACAGATGGCAGTGGATGCATGCCTGACTGGCTGTCATGTAAGCAAACCATGAATAAGAGATGCTCCTGAAGAGAACTAATGTCCTGGCAACACTTTTCATGCACACAGCACTATGTGAAGTGCCAGGACGCTGAATCTGAGCATTAGCTCCCTACTCCCACAAGGCAGGGCTTCATCACTGCATTCTGATTTACAAAGGGCCTTTTATGTGTGAATGCAAGCTTTTTCTAACACATACAATACATTTTAAAACTATTTTTTAAATCAGAAGCTGTTTTCAGAGAGGCACAATCAAGAATAATACAATAATAATTTGCAGAAGCAAAATGTAAGTTTATATTTGCAGTCTTGATATTATCTCTACTGGTTTCTTTAGATGAAATGTTCTGGATCTCCAATTCAAAGAAACTATGGGCCTGATACACACTAATGTGTGATGTCTTGTTGGACATTCCTACATAAAAGGAAAGAAACATGGTTCAGAAATGCCAGGGCAAGCCAAGACCCATCACAACCATTCCACCTGATAGACTTACCAGCTGCATTCACAGCATGTACACGCATGAAGGCTTTTGTCCTTCCAACTTAATATCTTATTAAATTATATTAACTAATCATTAAAATAGTATTTCTTCACGCTTTTAGTTGCAGTGTTGATGCGGGCAGATGAACTGATTCTGCCTGCACGTCCAGTGTAAACATGTAAAAAGCACACGTAACAGTCATTGAAATGATGAGATCTATCACATGGAGCTCAACCATCAGAAGTAGAAAAATAACATCCTTTGTATGGCTCAAATCTATGACATTTCTCTTCCCAGTAACAGGACCAGGATTGAACTGCACAGAAAAACCACCACATTATGTTATATTCCATGTAACCGGTGCTCAAATACCGTAGCAAAAACCTACACAAAAAGGTGCAGTGTAAAATTATCACATCTTCCTTTAACAGTAAAATGACAGTTAATAACCCAGAATGCAATCTTTTATAAAAATACATAAAACAGATATGGTTCATAATTTAGAAATTTTATCAGCAACGTCACTGTGATTGGTTTAGAAATGAATTTAAGACACTTACCATTTCCAAGGCCATAATACGTTCCTAAAAATAAAGTACAAGACACAATTAGAAAGTAAAGAACATAAGTGCCACGTAAGTTGAACAATGCTGAAAATGATTCGTTTGGGGTTTTTCTGGTAATATCGATGGTATTTTGTCAAAATCTCACCAAATAGGAAGTGCTGTACTTACCTGGACCACTGACCTATTTATCATACTGTCTCACTTAGAAATTTGTTCCAAAGAAAAGAAACTCCCCAGGAACAAGAAAGAATTGGAAAAAATTTACTCCATGATATATTTTTGCCAAATAGTACTACTAGATTTTCAATACTGTTGATTTTACTCTTATGCATCCTAAAGTTTGGTTTCTTTTTTGTATCATCTGGGACTGTAAATGCGTTGGAGTTCATGTCACGTTAGCATCTGGTTTAGTTTTCTTTTAGGCATTTCCTTAGAAAACTAAAAAGTAAATTCCATATTATTCTGTTATCCAGAAATAGCTCCGAAGAATGTTTTATTAATAACAAGATGACGCTAGTCAAAGCCTAATGTCAGATAAAAATAAAACGCCAAGAAAATAAGCTTGTGTCAGTTTTAATCCAGCACAAAATAAAGTGAACACAGAATCTATAAATTCACTGTATATATTTTAATATTCAGTTTCCATTTTAAAGTATTTTTAAGAAAAATACTAAGCTAGTAAGATCATGCTGGCACTATGTCCTGAATAGGTACGGTATTTTAAGTAATATGAGAAAACACACATTCAAGAGCTTAGGTGAGCCCACATGTACATTACCTGACCATTAAGACATTGCAGGAACTCGTACCTTCCCCAAATACGGCCTTTTTGAGAGTATGGGAGAGGATTTTTTTCCTTTCTGGGTGGATTAGGCTAAGAATTATTCTACTTTTTTCCTGTTCCATACCTCCTTAACAGGTAAAAATCCCTGTACTAATTCCTGCAGCATCCAAAGACAGGCAGGTCTGAACTGACTTCACTACTTTGGAAGCAACAGGCACAACAACAAACATTTCTTAGATCAATGGAAGAATTTGGGAGTCAGAAACAGTTCTGGCCATTTGCAAGAATGCAAAAATATTTTGCAGTATTTTTCTTTTTTTAAAGATTAGATGAGTTACAAAGACTTCCCAAGAGTTATTACTGCCTTAAAAAGCTTTACAATAATGGTTATGTCCACTGACTGAACAGGGGTACATATTTGTGTAAAACTAGTGTTTACATATTGAGTAAAATCAATGCCCTTAGGTTACTAAAAGATTAACTTTTATTCATATCATGTTTTGAAGAAAACACACAGTTCAGCCTAGTGAAATGTGTAAACTTCATTCACTAAATGCTGTTTGGGGTGCAAATGTTCGTTTTCATCAGCCACTTAAAATAGCTACTTTCAATTACAATTCTAAATTGTAATAGGCAGAAAGTAAGACAATATATTGTAGGAAACATAACTGCATCAAGTGAGGCTGACAGAAATAAAATAGCATCTGAAAAAGACTAATTGGTTTTGAAGATGTACAAAAAAAACCCCAAGCAAGACTGCTCAGGAAAGTATGTACAAGGAAATATCTAAAGGGAAAACAGGAATGCACTCATAAACAAGTTTGATGGAAAATTAGTACGTTATCAAAATACGACTGACTGAAAGAATGCTAGCACTTTGCCAGTAGTGGATGCCACTAAACTGGCTGATGTTGGAACTGCCCACACAGTGCTTCAAAGCTCCCTGGGCATGAACCGATGATAAACTATAACACAAATATACAGAGAGAAAAAACTCTTACAAACTTCAGCTACAGGACTCCTTTAAAATAGCAGATTTAATTTAAAAAATAGACAAGAATTTTAATTAATTTTTTTTTAAAGTAAGATGATCTTATCCGTAAGAGGGACCAAAAAACCGAGATACAAGTCTCAGAGTTCACACAGATTTATTCCACCTATGTTTTAGTTTCTTATTAATCAAACTAGGGTAATATGACGTTCTAGAATGCCTAACTTTGACTTGTCTATTAAGAAATACTTGCTCAGTGCCCATCACAACGCATGGTAGTTGGGGATTCCAACTATGACATTGCATAAGCAAATCTTCACTGAATGTCACTCATTTTTGCTCAGAAAAGGTAGTCTACTAAACACTGAGGTCTGTTTTCTTGGAAGCAGGTTTGAGATACAGACCGAGTATTTAAGGACATCAGAAAAAAAACTTATGACAAAAAATATTGTGTGAAAAAAAATAAATATTTGAGATGCTTGTTCCTCCACAAAACTGCAGCAGCTGTTACAAACCACTCCTATTTATTTAAAGATTGTGCGACAAAACCCAAACTCATTACCACAAAATAGATGGCATTGACAGATCTCGTAAATTTGTGGTGACAGTCAACAGCTCAGACAGAAATTTCTCCAGTTCAAAAGGACTACTTTGAAAAAAAAAATAAAGTCTTAGAGTGAGTGTATTAATGGGTGATTCCAATGGCAGAATGAACAGTGTTTTCAAAATGACTCATGTTAAATAAGGTGCATGATTCTGAAAACTGAATAAACTCTAACAACCTCAGCAGATCATTTTCTGCAGACTACCATTTATTGTATTAGGAAATCTACCATGGATAATTTATACATTATGAAAATACTTATATTTTCTAATTAAGATTCTGTATTTTGTATTTATTTATTCTTTTTGTATTAGCCAGTCATTAATTCCAAAGCAAGTGAAAATGGCTTGCGATTTTTTTTTCCCCAGAGAACATCCATACAGCTGAATATTGCAATTATCACGCATAGGATGTTATTATCATGAATGCAGTCTGTTGTACCATGGAGCACTTTTCACAAAAAGGAAGGTGAAAACCTTATAATCAGAGCCTTTCTTCTTCCAGTAAGAAAAGAAGTGAGGTTATATTCCTGTAGTGGCTATCAGAGAGAACGTAGAAAGTTATCTAGACTCCTCACAAACTAAATATTGTATTATGATGAGTGCACATGTAACAACAGAGGGCAACCGTATGCGTAATGAGATATTACCTAGAACATATATAAACTCTCATATCTAGCTAGTGAACTCACCTATAAATATAAATTTATGCGTAACATAGAAACTCTAGCAAAAAAAATGCAACAAATTCCAAATGAAAAACCAAGAGCACAGCGATGTCACCCAAAGAGTCAGCATCCCAGCTCCCAAAACATTCTGCATCAAAGAATTATAAATACTACATAAAGTTTCCATCTGGACACATCCTGTAAGACAAGAGTCAGGTTTCATAGAAAGATCTTGCTATAAAGATTCCCATTGTCTATTTAATGACTTATTATTTTGTCTTTGTCCTGCAAGCTGCAGTCCAACATATTCCCTGGTTAGAGGAACACATGAAAACCGTTAGCCCCACATTTCCAGGAACAATGCTCATAAAACTGCTTTTTTCTTTCTGTCCTTTGTGGCTTTCATCTGTTGGCACTGTAGAAGCACTAATTGTACTTAATTCTAATTATTTTAAACAAAAGGTGCTCTTTTGTCTTCCCTCAATAAATGAGGAAACAATAACACACACACTCTTAGCTCTGGGGAATATTCTTGCTACTTGATGTAGAGACACTGCAAAGGCATCCCCAGTCATCATTTGCCCACAGCAATACACTGATTTCTGACAGATTTCCTCATGTCTCTAGCTTTTCTAAGACTATGGTCAGCTTCCATTGCTCAAGTAACAAGAGGTAACTCTTTTAGCCATGATTACTTGACTGCTTTTAATAGGCTGTCTACAGTCTAAAACGTACAACCATTCTGTCCACCTGAACGTGCTTTACACATATGATGTGTTTAGCCTGCAAAGAAAACGCATCAGGGATTGACTTGCCACATATAATTCTCTGTATATATATATTTTAATAT
>NW_010194611.1:0-3181 GCF_000695765.1 Mesitornis unicolor
GAAGACAGGGATGGAAAGCACAGTGAAACCCCCTTAATCCATGAGGAGGTGGCTAGTGACCTGCTACACCACCTAGATATTCACAAGTCTATGGAGCCAGATGGGATCCACCCCAGAGTCCTGAGGGAGCTGGCAGAAGTGCTCACCAAGCCACTTTCAATCATTTATCTGCAGTCCTGGCTGACTGGGGAGGTCCCAGTTGATTGCAGGTTTGCAAACATGACACCCATCTACAAGAAGGGCTGGAAGGAAGACCCAGGGAATTACAGACCTGTTAGTCTGACCTCGATGCCAGGGAAGGTAATGGAACAAATCATCCTGAGTGCCATCACATAGCACATGTAGGACAACCAAGTGATCAGGCCCAGTCAGCATGGGTTCAGGAAGGACAGGTCCTGATTGATTAATCTTATCTCCATTGAGATGACCTGCTTGGTGGATTAGGGGAAGGTTGTGGACGATGTCTACCTGGACTTTAGTAAGACCTTTGACACCATCTCCCACAGCATCCTCCTGGAGAAGCTGTCTGGGCATGGCTTGAACGGGCATACACTTTGCTGGGTAAAAAACTGGCTGAATGGCCAAGCACAGAGAGTTGTGGTGAATGGAACTAAATCCAGTTGGCGACCAGTCACAAGTAGCGTTCCCCAGGGCTCCGTTTTAGGGCCAGTCCTGTTTAACATCTTTATCAATGATCTGGATGAGGGGATTGAGTGCTCCCTCAACAAGTTTGCAGATGACACTAAGTTGGGAGGGAGTGTTGATCTGCCTGATGGCAGGAAGGCTCTGCAGAGGTACCTGGATAGGCTGAATCAATGGGCTGAGGACAACTGTATGAGCTTTAACAAGACCAAGTGCCGGGTCCTGCACTTCGGTGACAATAACCCTATGCAGCGCTACAGGCTTGAGGATGAGTGACTGGAAAGCTGCCAGGCAGAAAAGGACCTTGGGGTGTTTGTGGACAGCAGGGTGACCATGAGCCAGCAATGTACCCTTGCGGCCAAGAAGGCCAATGGCATCTCGGGGTGTATCAGAAGGAGTGTGCTTAGTAGGTCAAGAGAGGTTCTCCTTCCCCTCTTCTCTGTCCTGAGGAGACTGCGTCTGGAATATTCTGTCCAATTCTGGACCCCTCAGTTCAAGAAGGACAGGGAATTGCTTGAAAGAGTCCAGTGCAGAGTCAAAAAGATGATTGAGGGAGTGGAGCTTCTCCCTCATGATGAGCGTCTGAGGGAGCTGGGTCTCTTTAGCCTGGAGAAGAGGATACTGAGGGGTGACCTCATTAATGCTTATAATTTTGTAAAGAGTGATTGTCAGGAGGAAGAAGCCAGGCTTTTCTCAGTGACAGCCAATGACAGGACAAGGGGCAATGGGAGCAAGCTGGAGCGTAGGAGGTTCAGTCTGAATATGAGGAAAAACTTTTTTACTGTAAGGGTTACAGAGCACTGGAACAGGCTGCTCAGAGAGGTTGTGGGGTCTCCTTCTCTGGAGACATTGAAAATTCGCTTGGACACCTTCCTCTGCAACATAGTTTAGGTGATCCTGCTCTGGCAGGGTGGTTGGACTAGATGATCTTTCAAGGTCCCTTCCAACTCCTAAGATTCTTTGATTCTGACACTTGTTTTCTGAATACTACTGATGTACTTTGTCACTACTGCTTTTTAATCTACTACAAGTTTGCTCACTACACAGAGGCTTGTGTAAGATGCTGTCAAATATTAGTGGGTTGATAATATCCAGATAAATACTGTCTTGGGAGGAAAATTGAACTATGTGCTTAAAAAAGAATATATTTTGGCCTATCTTCCTTAACATTCCAGGCAGCCGTGATAAGCACTGTTATTGTACAGAGGAAACGTTCCTTCACAACTCCATGTAATCCCAATGAGATGCCACCTACACAAAGAAGCTGCATTCTATTTAAATTCTTAAGCTTGTTAATCAAAATCTGTTGACATACTTACGTAGAATTTAACATAACACATTCAGTTCAGTAGTTAGAAACAAATCATTAAATTATTAGTTTGGAACTGAACTGATAAAAATTTGTGGTCGCTTGCAGAGGTGTACGAAAGGGTAAGGAACACAAACAATTTTCTTCCTTATCCTTCCAGTTGCAGTGAATGATGAGGGAAGAAACAGGAAAACCCAGCTGATCAGTACCTGGCTCTGTTACTGGTGTCATTGGCAGAATTCAGGGTTTTTTAATCATGGTTTGGTATATATTGCACTAGTCCTTCTGGTGACAAAGAATGTACACCTTTCTCGAAGTTGGAAAAGGCTCTTCAGACAGAATTAAGCAAGGCTTATTGAAAGAGCTTTAAACTAAATTTGAAGGAAGAAAGGGATAAAACCAGCCTTAATAGAGAAAAGTGTGGGGGTGGCACACCAATATTTGTGGGACAGTGTGCTAATGAGATCCTTCAGTCTGCTTCATGATGGAATAAATGTGAGATGTCTTTATAGTAGTGCAAACAGCATGAGGAATAAGTAGAAAATCTACAAGTTTTGGCCTGGTCTTAGTGCTATGATATCATTGGCATAAGCAAAACCTGGTGGGATGAGTCCTGTGACTAGTATGCTGTGACAGATCATAATAGGCTCTTAAGGAGGGATTGGCAGGGCAGATAAGGCGAAGGGGTGGGCTGTATGTAAGGGAGGAGTTGGATTGTATAGTGCTTGCAGTTAGTGACATCACAGCTGAGAGCCTCTGGGTAAGGACGAAGGGGAAAGCAAATAAAGTGGATATTGATGTAGGAGTCTGCTGTTGACCGCCCAGCCAAGACAATGACATAGATGAGTTAATCTACAAGGAATTAAGGGATATTTCTAGTTCAACTGTCCTTGTCCTTATGGATAATTTTCACTCAGACATCATTTTTACCCAGACATCAACTGGAGGTTGTGCCACAAGCTGCAGTTTTTCTCACAAATTGCTCCAGTGTAGGCTTCCCTTCAGTGGGGTTTAGGGCTGGGCTGACCACTAAATGCTGGACAGATGCTCTCTATTAACACCTCCCCCCCCTTCCCCCCCGCCCCCATCCAGAAGGGAAGGAGAAAGAGAATAAAGGAGAAAGACTTATGGATGGGAAAAGAAAACTAACAAATTTTATGAAACAATAATAACAAATTTAATGAAACAATAATAATACCATTACAGGATAATAATGTAAATAGGAAAATA
>NW_010194612.1:0-9356 GCF_000695765.1 Mesitornis unicolor
GGTAGTGAGAGCCCAGGTTTGAAAGCTCACGGAGGGACACGCGTGTTTTGCATCTTCCAACGCGACCCGTCTGCTGGGGATGTGGTGACCGGGAGGTTTTTACATCCATGTTGAGAAAGACAAAGGATTTCCCCTTTGCAAAGGGAAAGGAAAAGGAAAAAAAAAAGCCGCCCAAACCCACACAAGCGAACAGATGCTGTTTTCCCCCTAAAAAGTCTGTCTCTTCCATCCAGCTTTCAAAATAGTGAATGAAACTCCACCATGGCCAGACTGAATGTGCTTTAGTGCATCGGCGGCCGGGGGAGGGAGACTTGACCGACTTCACAGTAACTTTTTCAGTGATTGCAAGTGAAACAGATGTTGCTCATGAGCTGAGGACTTGAGTGTGGCTCCTTCTCGTTGTAAGAAAATGGTCTGTCTTCAAGATGTGACGAGGATGAGACAGTTTTTAATAGCGTTTATTGTGCTCTTAGGGATCTGCTTGGCTGTATGGTACCTCTGATGTGGCAAAGCAAATGAATGAAGATGGGGCTAATGGCGTTACTGGAGGTGGGGTAGTTATGCTGTTAAGCCAAATAAGAGCTGATGTTTGTTAACAGAACGCCTATAAATTAAACCAGCTGTTTGGAAAGCTCCTTCTGAAATCGTTCCTTCATCTTAAGGTCTAAAGTGTACTTGGAAATTGAAGTTTGTTTTTCAGTGTAAGAAGATGCATTGAAATCTCTACTTAGCTGGTTTTTAGGGCAGGCTGAGGGGTATTGCCAAGCGGAGCTCTTTTGCTTTGTGTAGAGCAGCAGCCGCGCAACTTGAATAAGCTGAGGAGCGTGGCTTAATGTCAATTT
The DNA here is from genome assembly GCF_000695765.1 of Mesitornis unicolor. Taxonomy (NCBI): domain Eukaryota; kingdom Metazoa; phylum Chordata; class Aves; order Mesitornithiformes; family Mesitornithidae; genus Mesitornis; species Mesitornis unicolor. The sequence goes on from NW_010194612.1 coordinate 843, forward strand.
ACTACAAGATGGGATTGCAGTATTTTCTTGTTTGCTTTGTTTTGCTGTCATTGTATTAAACTGATGCCACTACATCACCTCACATGTTTCTGGTTGATCAGAGTCCGCTAACGATCCCAAAACAGCATCCACAGAAGGTTTTGAGATGGTTAAACTGAATTGATGCTTGTGTGCCGCCGAGTCCAGTCCAGTGGGACTGACTGCAGAATAAAGCATCCTTTGGCATAAGAAGTGTGTGTGGGAGAGGGAAGGACGAGAGAATTCAGCTTCCTCATAAGCAGCGGGAGGGTGAGACCATTCATCCTCCAGAATAGTTGCTTTTTGGAGAGGTGCTTTATCTTGGGGTGATAGGAGAAGAAAGGACAGTGCGTTGGGAGTGTTTCATCTCCTATCTCTTATCTAATCCACTTAGCATGCTGCTGTTGTGTTGCTGGGGGGGCAGTAGGGAGTTTGAAGAAATAGTTAATTATACAGTAGAGCAAAGCGAGGCTGATGAGCGTACGCCTGTCAAGCTTTCAGCATAATAATCATATTTTATAAGGGCCTGGAGTGGTTTGTGTCTTGTTTTAGAGAACATGGGGGTAGAATTAAAGGAAGAGGGAAAGGAAGGAATGAAACGAAAAGCGACTCCGTTTGACTTAAAACTTAAGATAACATTCCTGAGTCACAACCTTTTAGGTCCTGGCAGGATATGACATTATGTTAATTGTAAAAGCATGCATAAAAAATAACTCCAGCGAACTGCTCTGAAGTGTCTGTGCTTAATTTTAGCCGAGCAGGGCGTGTTTTGGTGGGATGGGCGGCTTGCATTTTAAGGCCCTGATCCCACAGATGTGAAGGCACATGTGTAATGCGTTGCCTGTAATTTTGCTTGACTTAATAGAGCCTGATCTTAGTATGTAAATGTAAAGGCATGCATAAGCAAAGTCCTGGCAGGATCAGTGCCGGGAGCCTGCCGCGGGACCTCTCAGCTGATGAAAACCATGCATATGCTGGAGTGTACATCAGAGTGGAAGGATGCATATGGTCATCTGTGCTGGCTCGCTCTGGGCTCAGAGTGAGATAAGCCTCTTGCAGGCTGGAAGCTGTTGAGATATGCTGAATCGGGGACCCCCTTCCTCTTCCTGTGTTAATTCCCAGCATCTTGGCCAGTGCTGGAAGGTTTCTCAGTTGTTCGGAGCATGGAAGTGGCCTCTGGCCTCCCTACCCTTCTCTTTATTCATTTATCCTAAATGTGTACACAATCGTAGCTTGGTTGATCTAGTTAAAGGAGAAAAGCTGATGTATAAATGACACCCCCTCCCCTCCTATTCAAACAAAAAATGGTGGAAAATTAAGCTGAGATACAATTTTTTACATGCAGGCAATGGAAGACATTATCTGAGAGACTAAAACTTCACAGTGTATTCTTCAATCTGTTTTAAAAATACTTTACAATGAGAGACTGCCAGTTTCCATGGAGGGGAGGGAATGAGAGACGTGAAGGCAGAACGGCACTGATGTAGGTGAAGAAGCTGTGGGTTTTTGTCTGTCTGTGAGCAGCAGATCTACCCACACCCGCTGGGATCAGCAAGAGCGGTGGGGCAGCGCCTTTGGAAATCACATCCACGTGTGTTGGTGGGTGGAGCAGAGCTTTTAGACTTTAGGCAGTGAGATGAGCACGAAGAAAGGGGATCCACCCCTGTCTCTGGGCGTTTGTGCCCCTGTTCACTGAGTTTCTGGTCATCTTCACTGACAAAGGTGCGACTGGGTGGCTTGCTCTCACTGTGAAGCCTGGCTTTTTGGGCCTGGCCTGGATCACTTGCCTGTCTTGGGGAAGCAGACCCGGGTGGTGCACACAGGAGCATATTTTAGGTTGTGAACTCTTAATTTCCTTTATTCCCCTTGGTGCCTTGCCTGCAGTAGGAAATTCAGACAATTCTTGTTGCTGTCGTCCATGCTAACAATGTTGGGAACCTGCCTTCTCCTTGCCTTGTTTGGAGTCAGGACCTAATGGGCATCCTTGGCAAATCCTTATTTTGTGTAGACAAGATCATGGGGAATCAATTTTTGTGTCTGAGTAGGGCCTCTGAAATAATGATGGGGATTGATTAAGCAGCATGAATCCGAGAAGCACAATATTTACTCAGCACTGAGGCGTGTTTTCTGTGTCCCCTCCCTGCCCTTGCAGCCCCCAGGAAAGATGGCTTTGCTGGCTGCACTGTCCTGGAACGATTTAAGGGTTGTTGCCCCTTTTGTGCCCTTGGTACGCCTCTTCCTCTCAAGGAGAGCATGGGCACGAGGCTGCTTGGTCACTTGTGGCTTGGCTTGTGGGAGAGATGCTGAGAAATCAGGGTCTTCTGTTGGCTTTGCGAATGCTTCTGCCTTGTCTGACCCCTTTGGTGGCTTGGTTTGGCTCTGGGCTTCAGTCCTATAAGCTATGGTGGCTCCTGCAAGAAAAGATACTGAGGCTGTTTCAGCTCAGGATGCTTGGGCTCAACCAGGTGATGCAAAAACAACAAAAAACCCAACCTCGCAGTAGTACTCCTATCTTTTTTTAGGTACAGTATCTAGCTGCCTTCACTTCCAGCTCCGTGAGCAGCTCTCCAGCCTGTTGTAGTAAGTGATGCGTGATAATGGTTCAGACAAACACCACGGTGCTGTTAGCGTTCAGCACTAATGCTGCTGGAGAATGCTCCAGACGAGAGGCAGAAAACCAACTTCAGGCTCTTGCTGTCTTAGCTAGCAGCAGTAGTAACAAAAAATTGCCCCAGATCATTATCTTTCTCCTTATAATAAGAGCTAGTTTTAGGTGATACGTGCAGCAAGATGGCAATAAGAGATGCTCTTGGCTGCTTCGTTACGTCTGGGTGCTTTCCCCCTCCTCTGTGCCACGGTGCCTGGTGTAGATGTGCGTGGGGCTGGACTTGCAGGAGTCACCAGAGCTTGAGCAGCTGTGATTAATGACGGTCCCACAGGGTCTTGTGTGAGGAGAAAAAGCTGTGAGGAAGAGGAAAAGCTCCCTGTGGGTTTCCATCAGCAACACCCAACCTTTCTGCAGGCTTTCTCCTTGTGGCTGTGCTCTCTGCTTGTCCAACATCAGTGATTCCCCACTGTTGGCATGAACCATGTCCAAAGGCTATCAGTGCCATTTCACTAGTAGTAAAAGTTGTTTTGCGGAGCTCTGCTATTGATGTCTTGTGCTATTTTGGGGGCTCTTTGTTTAAAAATACAGCCTGCTCCTGTGTCTATAAAAGTGGCGAGGTAGCCTTAGGATCTGAATTTGCAATTAGAGCTTTTGAAGTTGGTGAAAATCCAGAGGAGTTGAACCTTTCTCTTGCAGACTTAGGCATTTTGTTTTCTTTAGTGTTATCCCCCATAAGGTGATGGCAAAGAGCAGACTGGTGCTGTTTGTTTGGGTTTTCTATTTGTTTGTTTTTCCATCCTTGTGTTATCTAATTGAGTTTTCTGTTAGTGTTTCTGCAACTCGGATTTCTTTTCGGATGGGACCTAGTCACCCGAAATATGTCACTGAAGTACTGTACAGGCACGTATTTCTTTACCAGATCTGGTGATGAATACTTGGCACAAGCTAATAGCAAGAGGCTTGTTTTAGAAACATTTTGCTTTTGCCACAGATGTTGCCTGCTTTGCCAGCGGCACCTGAGAGCCGATTCCTGTGAACAGCGGGAGCTGTGATTGGAATTGCTTCTGGAAATCTGCATGCACCTCTTGTATTTCATTCAGAAATTGTATTAGCCTCTTTCATGTGATAGGTGTGAAAGGGGAGATATTAAGTGTTTTGTATCCTGGGGGGGGTCTTTGCTAATGATTTTGGGGTGTTTTCTTGTCTTGCTAGGTGATGGCGTGAGCCTGCATTTCCCTCTTCTGCAGGGAAGCACAGTGGCTGATTGGCAGTGAAGTACGGAGCACAAACTGCAGCAGAGATTGAATTTCAGGTTTGCTTTGATTCTTGCAGATGGAAGCTCCCACTTGGAGCCACAGCCAAATCTTTGCATTTCAGAGCTCTCAAATCATCTCCTTTCAGCTCTTGTGAAAACCCATCTCCTGCAATCCGAGTCACTCCTGGCATCTTTCAGATGGATGGAGGATAGCAAGGTGGTGGTCCTGGCTTCACTTTTCCAGGACAAAATTTGGCAGGCAGCAGCGTAGCTTTTGGAAATGAGAAATTTGCACCTAGAAAGGTGAAGGTATTTGGTTATCACTGGCCCTTGTTCTTGGCATAATAATGTGGATTACCCCAAATTCTCCAGATATGTGTAGAAAAAGTATAGGGTTGCCAGCAAAGAGGTTATGCATAAATGCAGTTAGGTTTTCCTTGTCTTGCTTCTTAAAGATTAGCGATATTTCTTTTCTCTGTTGTCTCCTTCTGTTTTAATCAGTGGAATAAAATCTCTTGTATATCTGCAGAATGAGCTTACTTAGAAACAGCACGGCTAATGACGTGTCAGTAATCTGGGGTTTTTTGTTTCTAGTTCGAGATGTCAAGACTGAACTTTTCATAAACTGCTAGATTAAATAACTGGAACAAGTGCCTGTTTACTCTTAGCGTTTACAGCTAAAAGATTAGATGGTCATGCTCTGAGCAGGTATATTGCCAGCCGTAAATGCTAGCGGTGATTATAAGGCTTAACACAGCATCTGGGACTGAACATATGCACAGCCCTCAAATCTGCCTGTCAGGACCCCGAGAGGAGCGGGATTTTGCCAGGCTGTCTGCTGACTTGCTCTCATCGCACCACGTCCATTGGCTGCTTCTTTCTCCCTGTCCAAATTTGTTTCGTGTCCAGGTTAAGCTATGACTGTTCTCATTGTGCCTTTTTTTTCCTTGGTCCTTCAGAGTTCTGCGGTCTGAAATGTTTTCCCTGTATCTTAAGCATAAGGTGGGGGGGATGTAATATCTCAAATTCCATGTCAGCAGTTTTGTCTGTAAAGCTTTCCCGAGTTGTGGCCAGGTAACTCTGCTGCTGCTGTTCTTTTTATTACAAGAAAGAATGAATCGATGATTAGTCCTGTATTATCTTACAGAATCAGAAGATGAAGATTGTTACTTACATTTGATAATGGCTTCTTTCGTTTCCTGTATATTGCCTGTCACTTCCAAGCCAAGAAAAATTCAAATTAGGGCTTTTCTGCCACGAAGTATCTTTTATCACAGAAAATGCCAACCTAGTCTCATCCCGTTTCATCTGTCTCATTAATATTGAATACAGCAGCCGAAGCAAAGCAGGGAATTTCAGCTAATATCTGACAACGGCACGCTGAGATTAAATAACATCCGAGCACAATCTGCTATGTATAAAGTAATTGGCATTTTCCAGGAGCGTTTGACCTAATTTATGGGGTTTTTTTTTCCTCTTCCTGCCCCCTCAAATCTGTCTTCAGAGGTTGGTTAGTCATCAGGAAGCCTTCAGCCTGCTTTTGAGGGGGTGCTTGGTGCCAGGTGGTGTCTTGAGCACCCATGGGGGTGAGAGGTGCTGAGGGTCTTTGTGGGGAGCAGGTTGTTGGGTACTCGAGGGTGCTCTTCTGGTTGGTGTCAAGGCCAAGGTGCGAGGAGTCCCTGTCAGAACCCAAGAAGGATCTGAAGGTGCTGCCTCTGCACCTAGAAGTTGCATTTCCACTGCGTTGAAGAAGCTGGGCTGAAAGCTGCAACTGAACAACATCTCCAAGAAGTGCTGTACCCTCTGGGATGCGCAGTTCATGGTCACTGAGCAATTGGAACGATTCGGTTGGCTTTCTGATGTGTAATTGCCAAAAAGCAGTAGTGTCAGGGGACTTGGGCTTTGTGTTTCCAGGTAGCTGAGTATTCACTCTTGCTATTCAGCATTTGGAGTAATGCTGTTCTTCATTATTAGACCATTAATTACAAGAGCCACTTGGGTTTAGGTCTTGTGTGGCTGGCATCCTGCAAGTGTTTCAGTCCCCGATTTGCTGGGTGGTCTTGGGCAAATAACTTCACTTTGGTATGGTTTTTTCCTCCATCTGTAAAGCAGATGATAATTCCCTTGTTTTGAAAGGTACAAAGCTGTAATCAGTGGCTTTATATGACCCATGGTCACCTTGACAAACCTGGCCCCCCATTGCACCAAATCTCATGAGACCTTGTGGCACAGAAGTATTACCAGCCTGAATGCTTTTAATTAAAAACACTTTCAAGAAAACAACTATTCAAATAGGGTAATATGCAAGTTAGGTTTTTAAGGAGACTTAATGAGTAATTTGAATGAGGAAGAAGGGTTTAAAAGCGAGCAGTGTGAATAACTCCCCTGACCTTGTTTTTCTCTGTTTACATAAATGCAACCGAGGGCAATTTTCACATAGAGCATTCCTGAGGCACAGTGAGTTTCTCAGTCAACCGCCAGAACCGCTTAAACATCAAAGCCAGAGGTGTTTTGGTTTTGTTGCTTAAACAAAAACACCATTTGAAATGTGAAGTGTGACTCCTGACTGTTACTGAACACGGCCACGTTTCCCCTGGGTTCACCCTTGCCAGGAAAGGAGCTCAGAGTCCAGACGCTGTCTCCATCTACACTGATTGTGGTACGTGGGTCTTTTTCTGGGCTGTGCAGGGTAGGTGACCTGGTATTTCTGGTTTGACTGAGTGCCATGCAGAGGAGGGTCATGGCCCAGCATCTCGCGATCAGTGGCACTGAAGGGTTGGAGAGGGGATGAAGTTGGCTGGATGGCTGCTGTCGTCCTGGCTCCTATACAAGTAAGAAGATTGTGCAAGTCTGCTCTTGAGGTTTATGCTGCAGTTTGCATCCTTAGGTACTACTGAGTGACCCCAGGAGATGTGACTGAAAACATCATGTACCAGAGCAAAGTAATCTCCTGAGGTCAATGCACGCTGGCCTGACACAGGACCAGGCTCTTGTGTTGTGTTGGTACCGTGATGTGCACAGCGTGGGAGCCTTGATGCTGTGTGGATGAACCCAGTTCTTTTTTCTAGACACTTGTGAGAGGAAGAACTGAGCATTAGCCCTCCTCTTCAAAGGTTTACCACATCCCTGGAGCAGTTATTCACCTGTCAGACCCCCAACTGCTCTTATCTAGGGCATAAGCAACCAGTCCAGTGCTTCACGTGTGTTACCTGCTGCTTAGAGCGATGCAGCAGCGGAGACCGCTGCATCTCCAGCCCGTGCAGTGTTCAAAGGAATGCGCAGCAGCAGATCGCTTGCTTTGGTATCTCTCATTAAATCACTTGTGCCAAGGGCAAAAGCATGCGCTGCACATGGGAATCGTGCCCCAGTTTTGGGATAGGCAGATTTGCAGTATTTGGAGTTGTAGAGCATGTCGGAGCAGGGAGCTCCTTCATGTGAACTAATCTTGTGGAGTCCTCTGCAGGAAGCGCTTGCTCGGAGCAGGCTGAATTAGCCTTTGGGTATATTTGTCTTCCTGAATCCTTGGGTTTGGCTCCATGAAGCTGTGGCAGGATTTACCTGCTCTGTCAGGTCTTTAAACCCGTGCTGCTGTGGAGAGCTGAAGCCCAGCACGGGGAAGCCCTGCTCGTCTGTCACGGTTATTCTTGCTCCGCCGTCGACTCGTGTTCAGCCGATACGTGGTATGTGCTGGCATAGTTATTTGGCCAAGCTAAACAGCTCACTGCTTTGGTTACAGAGGGATACCTGATGTGCCCTGCTGCCTATCTTGGTGCTTCCTGGAAAAAAAAAAGAGACTTGAGATCTGGAAAATGGCATCTGGAATGGGCAGTTTGTGACCTGTATGGGATGATGGCTGGCCCACAGTCTGCCTCTGTAAATCTGGCTGGGGGAAAGCAGGCTGTCGTGATCTGCCTTGGCTGTGGGATCAGTGATGGCTGGCACCTGGGTGCTGGGTCACTCTCTTTGGGGTGATACCTCTGAGGGGAAAAGGATGATGAGAAATGTGAGTAATGTGGGTAGGCAGAGCTACAGTATAAAGTGACTGCAGGAGATGCAAGCTAAGCAAATCCTCTTGCTTCTTGTTACTTGGAGGAACAGCTTCGCAAAATATTCCCTTCTTCCCTTCCAAAAGTTGTCCTTGAGCTATGTATTTCGGCAAAGTGGAGTGGAATATGTATTGTCTGGATTTAAAAGGTTGCAAGACTTAGATTTCTACTGGGTATGCGTTTAGGTTGAGCGCGTGAGCAAAGAGTCTGAGCAGCTGGACCCTTCCCAGGGGTCAGCGCTGCAGAGTTTGTCCTGTTTGCATGTGGGGTACATGAAGGAGTAACATTGTAAGTGTGGGTTTGATTTAACACCGGTCTGTTACAAGTTGCGGCATAGATTGCTACAGCACAAGCCTTGACAGGCGGGCAGAAAGTAAAAGTTAAGTGTGGATGTGACTGCTTTTGCTTTCCTTTAAAGCACAGGCATGACTGGGATGGGCAGTCAAAGCAGAACACGGTGGCCAACATCAGTTTATCTGTGGTGGTGGGTGCTGGCTCTTGTTTAACCTTTTACCAGGGCTCCTTCGACAGCTGATGGATGTTTCAGCAGCCTGCGTGTGGAATAATTTATGAATTTGGAAGAGAGC
>NW_010194612.1:9387-19033 GCF_000695765.1 Mesitornis unicolor
GCGAGCACATGGGTTAATGCCAGCGGTCTGCAAATCTCTGCCAATGGTCTTGTGAGTGCTGGCCCACTGCAGGAAAAATAACATGGGATTAGCTCAGGGTGAAGTTTGGAAGTGTCACACGTAGTGACAGGGATGCTGTGTACCATCGCAGCCCCGTTATCAGGCTCGGGAGCTTGGTGTGGGTGCCTTTTCTGCAGCAGAAGAAAGAGGAAACCCTGCCTCAGAGCCAGATGTGAGCCCAGCAGCGCTCCCCGGCCTGTTCCCAGCTTTTCCGCCTCCTGCTTTTCATTAAACTGTCGCAACACTGCAGGCTGAGCAGGACCCCGATGCCAGAAGCCAAAGGTCAGGCTCAGGAAGGCATTTGGGAGCCTTGGTATGTGGCTGGGAAGCCTCTGACAGCCTCCCCCAAACCATGGTTTGTTTGCTCCCTGCTCATCCGCCTGCTCTGTGGCAGAGCTGAAAGCACCATTGATGTCTGGCATTTTCCCATCGTGTTGGTTTTAATCACCAAGTGTATCCTCAACCCTGAGGAGCACCATAGATGCTCGCAGCCCCTTTGTGAGCCCTTGGGGTGCTGGAGCTCTGCAGAGGCCATGCTGGTGGTGTGAGCTCACTGCCGAAGCAGCAGGGACATCTGTGTGCTCGTATTGGGGGTCAGTGACCAGTGTGAATGCAAGTTCGCTGTCCTCTGGTTAACGACCCTGTGTTCCTACAGAGCACGTAATATTTTAAATAAAAGTTGGCTGTTACACACAGGAACTGATAACCAAACCATGCTTTGCTGCTGGCCTTTTCCTGGCAGAGCCACAGTGCTGGGAAGCACGGCAAAGTGTTTATGGCCAGTGGAGCATTGCCAGGAAGTGTCCCATTTCACAGCAAGGAAAATGACATTTTCAGCAACCCCCCGTAGTTTTGGCATAATAAGCTGGGCCCCACAGTTGGAGATAACTTGTGGGCTGTGCTCGTGGAGCTTTTATCCCTGCATCCTGCCATGAAAGCATCTTCCTTCTCATTGCCAGCCCAAGCGTTGCTCCTTTTGAAAAAAGTAAGTTTCCTTTATTTTAGAGATGCGAGTCCCCATAATTTGATCAGGTCAAAAGGCATAAAGCCATATATTGTATTTTGAACAGAAGTTAAGGCTATTTCCTTCTGATTTCCAGAGTGCAGAGTTACCAAACGAGCACTGTGCCTGCTAATTTACCTTGTTCCTGGGTGGTGGCCAAAGGCTGTTTGACTCCCTTCCTCTTAGCTGGAAAATGGGAAATCGCTGACATAATCCATAGGATTTGAGGCCTTGATGCTGAACCTGTCACCAAATTATGGACATGCCTCACTTTATCAGAGTGAACTTGTAATAGTCATGGGAAATGGTCCAGAACATAGCTGTCCCTATCAGTTACACATCAGGTTAGTGTGCCATACACATCCTGAGGTTTTAGGGCATTTTTGGCCTTATTGGGGTGTTTTTTTGGTGATGGAATAAACTTTATATGGCTGGGAGCATTGGGCCCTTTAAAGTTGATAGTAGGTTTTGGATCGAAGCCTCAGAATTATTTGTAGGTAAGAATAGGATTTTACGGTTACAGGATGCATTGAATTAGTGCCTGGAATTCAGCCACCAATGTGAGTTTGTTTATAGAAATACTGTTAGTATTTTCCTTTAGAGGTTTTTGTTTCCTGTCTGTATTTGTTTCAAATAACACCTAGCGTCAAGAAAACTTAACAACAGTTAAAAGAAAAATATTTTTCTTTCGCTTATTTCCTTACGCTGTGCATTTATACACTCTTCCCATTGGGGTTTTCTGGTTTGGGCTGGTGGCTTGGTGTTTTGGGGTGCATTTATGGCTTTTTCTAGAGCAAAATTAGCAGTTGGCTGGAGATTCAGGGGCTGGTAGCATCTCAACCTACTTGCACAAGGGAAAGTGTGAGAGCTTGAGGTTTTATCCATTTATTTTATGTTGGACAGTCTTGAAGAGATTTACCCCTTCCCAGCCCCAGGAGTTTAACATGGAGCTTTGTCTTTTCATGGCTGCTGATGCACAAAAGGTATTTTTCAGAAGTTTGACATGGGATCAGTCAGTTTTTCCCATGTGTAGTGACTTAGGTCCGTTCTGCATCTGTCTTTATTTGCATAAATCCTTGATGATGGGAAATTGCCATTTGCCTGTGTTGTGTTGCTGTTTTCTCCAGGCTGGGTGTCTGGTCTGCACCTCAGATTATAAAGCTTGCACCGCACACTCGTGCTCTGTCATCCTTTTCCTAGTGAGTTATCACCCGTGACTTGGCTTTTTATAATAAGCCTGGCAATTTAGATATTTAGAGATTTTTGTAGTACAGTGCCTGGTATGAAGTAGGTGGTGGTTGTGGAGTCTGCATAGGTTTCAGTGAAAAAATGGCTGTGTTGGCTTGTGTTTGTGCACAGATAACTTCATTTACAAGGAGAAGGGTAAAAGCCATCTCCGAGCTTCCACTGAGGCCAGGACTGGTATTAATTCATGATACCAAACCTCTCATTCATTGCCGGGCCTGCCCACAGCACTGCAGGTGGGTGTGTGGCCACAGCGGTTTTAAGATGACAGCTGTGTCATCTAAAATGCATTTTGCTGAGGAGTTGAGGCCTGGATTTCCCCCAGCTCAGGGAGGCTTTATTTCAGGTGCCTCAATAGCTGTTCCTGCAGCTTTTCCCTTGCAGACATCTCTTGCACAGGCAATGCTGCTGGAATTGTAGCCTTCAGAAGTGGACATCTTCGGCTGCCCTAAAGCGTGTGGTTTCCTGTGAATGAGCACTTCACTGCAGAGTAAACTGCATCAAGGGAATCATCACAGCTTGTACAAAAGAGCAAGGGAAGCTGAGGTGATGCTGAAGTTCCTGGGCACAGGGCAGGAATTGGGGGTCTGAGACCCTGCCATGCCCGTGTGTGTCTTGGCACAGACCCCATGGAGCTCTGATGCATGATACAGGTATGGGGCAGAGTAGGACCCTTCGTATTTGTGGGAGTTGCTTTAGAGCTCTGGAATAAAAGCTTATCTCTGCCACAACCCAAAAACTGGAGCTGCAAAGCTCATTCTTGGATTCCTCATGAGCAGAGAGTTAATGCTTTCTTCTGGTGCTGCAAATGTTTATTTAGCCGTCTCTGCCATGCATTTATGGAGTTGAAACATTTTTGAGTGTACGTTGGGCAATTGCGGGTGTCCTGTCCGGGGATTCTTTACGACTTGGAGCATCACCAGGATTGTAGTGGCCATCAAACGCCTCTGTGGTCCTGCCCCTTTGCGAGTGATGGATGTAGAGAGGACTGTGGGAACGTTCCCAGCTGTGAGGAAAATGTTTTGTCTTGGGCTGCCTATTGAGTGCAGAAATGTTGAATCTCCGCAGCCGTCTATTGGTGTAGGAAAACACAAGGCGGGTACAAAGCCAGGCGTAGCGTGGCCATCTCCTCCTGTTGATAGCAGCGTTATGACTGTGCCGAGGACCTAGATAAGATGTGCTTTCCTCTGGCCAATTGATATTTTTGGAAAGATAAAAGGCAGCCTATTAAGGCAACCACAAAACTTAGGATTTAATGCGGTGAAGGGAAGGAAGTGCTTCAGCTAAAAGGGGGAATTGCTCCTTGAAGCTGTGTCCTATTTATGAAAATTTGTGTATGGGCTTTCCCTGTTACAGGCAGGAAAATGAAGATTTGCTGAAGGCAAGCGGGGAACGTCATTGCTGTTGAGTCAGTTAAAAGCTTGGAGTCTACTGACTAATATTTCAAAACTGTCAGCTAAATAATTCAATAAAACTTGACCTTTTCCTCTGCACGCAGATTCAGTTCAGTTTAATTCCACTTATACTACTGCTGAAAAAAGAAAACTGCACGCTAAGGCAAACAACATTATCTGTAACCCTCTCTGTTCCTCGATTGCTGACCTTGGCTTATGAATGATGGATGACTCCTGTGGCACCTGAAAAGCTTCGTGTACCCCTGGGGGCTGTGCATGTTCCCCTCTTCTTTTCTGTTTTTTAAAGCAGGTGCGAGGGCTATCACTGCACACCTAGAAATCACATTTCCCTTGGAGTTGGATGATGCCATGAACACGTCCACATCTGGTTTCCCTGCTTGGTTGTTACAATCCTCATTACTTTGACAGGGATTTTGCCAAGGAGTACGTTTCCTTGCTTCATTTAGACCTTCCAGTCACTCAAAAGCAGTTACCAGCGCACTTATCTTGTGAAATCACATAAATGATTGGGTTTTTTATGAAGTAAACACCTGTTCATACTCCCTGCATTGAAGAAACCACGTATCTACGTATGCCAGCGCTGCCTTAGGATTTTGATATGAGGACCGTTATTGTAATAAACTTCAACTCTTTAGCCAGGGCTCAAGAGAAGCAGTAAAGATACTTTATACACGCAGCTCTGTGTGCCCTACTTGGAAATTGGATCTGTGCAGGTAATTGTATCATGAGCTTTTGGTGTCCGTGTGTGTGCAGCACTGTGCCATGGTGTACCCCCTGCCTCTGAGCAAGGCAGCAGAGCACGGTGTTAATGCAGATCCTGCTAATTAATTGTCCTGAGCACGATCTGGGGCACCTTTCAGCTCCTGAGCTTCCTGAATGGGAGCTGACAAAATGTGCCCTTTTCAGGAAAAGAAAACACGGGGCTGAGGAACTGCAAGCCCCAAAGCTGCTGCTTTTCAAGTTTGGAGTGGCCTTTAATTTGAATCAGGTATTGGAACAGTGCTGCCTTGTTACAGTTTTATAAGTAAACCCTATGGGCTGCATTGCTTTCTAAAAATGTCTGTGTTTAGCTCTGGTTGTGTTCACACCCAAACTGGGGGGAAGATTTGGGGAAAACTTGGCAATGGGATCAGATGCTCCGTTCCCAGGTTTGTGTTCATTCTGCTTTCTTGTGCCCGGGATCGGTGTCATGAAGAGCTCCCTGCAAAGGCCTCTGCGTTAGCGTAACCGGGAGTCTCATAGTCACACTTTGTGCCCAATCCCGTATTGTGCTGTGCCTCCACAGCCTTTAGCAAAGTATAAATCCACTTATTTAATGGTCTGTGATGCAGCTGTTTCAGGGCTATTTTAAGTGCATGACGGGACACAGAAGGAAATGACTGTTGTTGGAGTATTTTCCCTCTCTGCTGTCGTGCTGGACTACATCTGTATCTGTGGTGGTGTGGGATTGTGTAGCCAGAGAGCTGGAAAAGGGTAAAAGAACTGAGTAAAAAAAACCCCAAACCATGTTGTTCGGGGCTGTTGTGAAGGATGCTCCAGCTTTCTCAGCTGTGCCTGGCTGGGGATGCCAAAAGGGATAACTTTGCCTTTTCCCACACGTGGCACCTTGGAAGACAAAAGGCAGGGAAACGACAATAAATACAGACTTTTTTATGAAACAGGAGGAGTGGAGCATTTCAGCCTGGGAAGCCTGGCACTGAATAACAACTCGCATTTTATTTCATCACAGAAGCGGTCAAAAAGGCAGTTGGTTGCACATCGTCCTCCTGTCAGGAGGGAGATTGGTCAGAGAAGCCAAGAACATCTGGTTTTCATTGGGTCTGCCTTTGGATGGTCTTCATTCTTGTTTGTCACATTAGGTCTCTTTTTTAATTCCCCCCCACCTTCCTCCTTCCTCTCTGGTTTTCCCTTTCCCCTTCAGTGCGTTTACAAGCCTTGCTGGAATGCACATCTGGTCCTTATCATCCCCGAAGTCCGGCGGGTTGTTTTTTTTTTTGCTGGTTAGCAGTTTGTGACATCAGGGGCTGCTAGAGGCATTACTCATTTTTACTCCAAATAGAAAGCTCCGTGGTTTTTGGAAACCTATGGAGGAAAACTTTATATGGCAGTTCTTGGCAAAAACCAGGCCCGTTAGCGCTCTGCGCTCGCGCTGACCTTTAGCCAAACGTTTTGCCTGGAAGACAAATGTCCCTTCCCACTCCCTGCAGCCACTTCTGAGCTGTCAGATTTTGCTGACTTCCCTCTTCCCAGAAGAATGCGGCCGTATCCTCTTTCTCCATCGCCCCGCTGAGCCGTCACGGTGTGCCAATGTAAGCCCTTCCCTCGCCTCCCCGCCAGCAAGGCTTGATGGTGGCTTTATCAGCTGCAGGGAGCATTTCCTTGCTGGTATGGCAGGGGCTGTGGCTCCCCATTGCACCCCATCTCTGAGGAGGTCTCCTCTGGGGAGCCTCTTGCTTTATAAAGACCCCTGTATCTGCAGGGCAATATCCTGTGTGAGATGGGGCAGCACACAACCCACACCTCCCTTTCCCTGTCTGCTTCTGCTGGGTGCTTTGTTGGCCAAATTGCTTCCAGCCGTCCTCTCACAAAATAACCTGTTCTGCTATCCTGATTCTCTGGAAATAAAAGGAAAAAACCAGCACATTCAAGGAGAGCCTTTCTGTATTCCCCGTGACCTTTGTGGTTACGGAGCAAGGGAGACAACCGTGGCGTAACACTCTGTAGTTGTTCTTGTTACCGGGAGTAGGGAGACCTGGCGCCTCGCTGTTGTTTTGGCATTGCTGGAGGGCTGGGGCAGGGGACGGACTGAATGAAGCAGGCTCTGTTCAGAAGCTGTGTGCTATGGAGCAGCTATAACTGGTGCCAGGAAGAATAGGATCCTGAGGTCCAGCCCTTGGGACCGTAGCTCCACCAGTGAGTCACTGGGTGGGTTGGTGGCAGGGCAGGAGCCACCCAGCCCTCGTACCTCTCTGAGTCTTCATTCCTTAGTTTAACGTCAAGCAAGCCATGAGGATGTGTTTTCCAAAGGGGTCTGCTCTTCCCGTTGTATGGGAAAAAGAAGAAAATGGGGAAAAATACTCAACGACCTCCCAGAGTTCAGTAGCTTGTGGAGACATCTGCCCATCTACAGCCAGCCAGCAGCAGAATAACGGAGCCAGGAGCTCACCCTCCTCTGCTGGTGACAATGATGGTTATCCCAGCCTAAAACAACAAGAAAAGAAGTCCTTTCTTTCTTGATTTATGAATTGATTGCTATGGGCTGTTTTCTTGTGGCATGACTGTACTACTGATGGCAAAAGAATTGTTCATTCTTTGCATTTTCCCCTCATACTATCATACTTGAGTTCCTCTGGCCAAGAATTGAGGGTTTAACCATCACTTAAGCCTGTAGAAGTAAAGGGAGGGGGGTAGGGGGTGCTATTTTGAGGAATTTAACTGGAATACTTGGTACCATGCTGACAAGGACCCTGGCATTCAGGTGTAATAGGGGGAACAGGTACCATAGAGCTATCCCTTCATGACTGCTCTGTTTGCTGAGCCACCTTTTAGTCTGAGCAGACTCAAGTATCTCCGAGCTCCCTGGCTTTGGATGCAGCATCAAAGATGACTTCAGGAACGTGGGAACGTGTGCCGAGTAATGGGGCAAAAATGTAGCTGGCCTGTGCTGCTGACAACAATAAAAGCTTTCAGAATTTCTTAAAGGTGCCTCTTAAGTCGTGTGGCCTCAAATAACTAAACACTTGCTTCATATTTGTGGTTGAGCTCAATATTTTACATACCAGCAATTTTTCCTCTCTCGAATTTGAGGCTCGACGTTGTTTTCTTTAACTCTTTGGAGGCTGTGTGAAGCTGACCCCCAGCTGCCAAAGGCAGGGGGACCGGGGGGACTGAAGGGGAATATTTTGCTGGTGGTCCTAAAGCAGAAGGGGCTCAGCCAGGAGCTTACGTGGGGTGAGGGAACAGCCATCACCATGGGTCAGAGCTGAGTGAGGAGAGCAGACCAAGCAGTAAATGCAGGTGTCCTTATGGGCCCACTCCTTAGCCTCTTGGGGCTGTCACTTTTTACCTATCCAGGAGGATATCTCAGGATGTTTATCTCAGATGAGCTCTTGGTCACCTTCTGAAGCGCAAGGACATGGCTCTGCTTTGTGAATGCATCTCTAATCATGAGACCCACCTTTATATCCCACTCCCCTTGCTTGTCTTTGCAGGGAGATTTTTTCTCTTTAAAATTAAGGGTGCTGAGACAATTCATCTCTATAGTGATGGTCCATGGCAGACCCTGTGCCTCTGGAGACCTCTCTCTGCTTTCCTTACCCCTGCTAGAGTTAAAACCAGTGGCTGTGGGGACAGTGTTTGTTGTTGACCCAAGAAAAATCAACTGTGGGATGTGTTGTAGGTCACTCTGCAAAGAAAAGTGATCAACCAGCATCTTTCCCAATAAACAAGCGTTTATTTGTCTGTGTTTTTCTGTAGCTTTTGTAGGCTCCAGTTCTAAAGGTTCAGAATAGCTCATGTGGATGATATATGAGGAGGGAGGCGAGATTTGCTCTATAAATTGGGGGTTCAGTAGAGGAGATGCAACTATGTCATAAGAAAAAAGTTTAAAAATAAAGACTGCTTGTGAGGTATCTTAAACTCTGACATGTGAGAATGTCCAGACGCCCCAGTCTAGCAGCGTATCTGGTGCAAACTGCCTGACCCTGATAGAAATCTGTGGAGCTGCAGTTTTACCCAGGCTGATCTTATCCATCGCTCCTGAAGCTGCCAGCAAGGAGAGGTGCTTGGCAAGCAGTTAATTTATTTAATTTTTTTAGCGTGCTTGCAAGAGGTCAGCGCTTCCAAGTTCAGCGACTCGTCTGTGCATTAATAAGGCACCTCGTGGGGCTGTGTTACTGCGAGCAACAGCTGAGGAGCTGCTCGAGTCCAGGAGTGTATTTAGGTGCAGCATAGGAGAAAGAGTTGTGCTCATCTCTTAATCTGCTGAGAGGGGAATCCTCTCAAAATCCTGCCTTTTTCTGGACGAAGAGACCCGTGGCAGGAGGAATAAATGAATGCGGCACCGCTCCCTTGGGGCTCTGGGCTTGTCTCTGGAGGGCAGCAGCCTTTGCCTGTGCCAACTTTTGACCACTTTTAGGCTGGAGGCGCCCAGTTCACGGCAGGGGGACCCACATGAGATCCAAACCTCGCCCACTGACTCTTCTCAGCAGCTCATCACAGCGACACGCAGCCGGAGCAGCACGGCCATCTGACTTAGCATCTTGTTGTTTTTCCAACACTCCTGTTTTGCCAGACTGGCTGAGTGAATCACTTGCCTCTTCTGCTAATTATACCCTGAGCAATCATGCTCGTTGCTCTCTGGGAGAAGCTTCCTCTCCGTGTTGATCAAACCTGAGCTCACAAAATCCTCCTGTGTTTTCAGTGGTCTTGGTCCTTGCCCAGGTAGCCCCAGGACTGGAGACTGCAGCGCTGATGGGCTCATAAAGGTATAATCCTTCTCAGAGGAGCAAGGAGGGTGAGATTTGGAAACTGTAGGCTCCTGCCTTGTCCAAAATGTGTATCTATGATATTTCTGCAGAAATGCACGTGTTTTCTCCATCGCCTCAATGAGATGTGCTGCAGCCTGGGGAACACCGATGGAGGGGGAGATGCTTGGGTCTGCCTTTCATCTCTGAGCTTTTCCTGAGGGTTTTGGTGTTTTGAGCAGATATCAGATACGCTTCTGCCTCCTGGTACGCAGCACAGCTTGTGAAAAATCTGTGGCATTAAAGAGCATGGAAATGCTGGTTTTGGTTTTTTCTGCTGTTGATTGCCATTTGCAGGGAAAAAAAGAGAAAGGAAGGGGGAACCAAACCTAAAAAACTATGCAGCAAAAAATAACTGACACAGATGCCAGGGATGAGTCGAACTTCTGTTCCTGCTG
>NW_010194612.1:19061-50505 GCF_000695765.1 Mesitornis unicolor
AAAATATAGCGGGGAAAGAGATCGGTGCCATGCTGAGAGATGTTGGACACCCACCACTTTCTGTGAAGCCAATGAGTCATGGGCACCTATTGCTTTCTGGGACCTGCTCCAAAATCCCTTCGCTTCACCATAAACCCAAGCCCACCGGTGTTTAAAAATAATCAGGTTTTTATAAATCATGCATAAATCCCGGGGCAATCTCCATCCATTGCTTGGGGCTTTTGCAGAAAAGGAGTGTTGTGGGTAAAGGAGGTGATGGGCTCTTCTGTTTTATTGGGTTTTTTAATTAATTTACCAAGGCCAAGTGAAGCAGGGGGCATCTCTTAATCGCCTTAAGCACCTGTGGTACCAGTGCCTCCCAGTATATGAAGGGATGGAGCAGTCTGGTGTACTGGCCCTAACCCAAGCCTGGCTCAGGTACCCGGTGCAGGTGTGGAGCTGCCTGTGCCAGGATGGCAAAAAGGAGCCCTTTGCCCCTGCTGCATCCCTCGTAGCCATGGCGATGGTACAGATCTAGGCATTTTTTCTTTTAGATCTTGCCTTTCTCAGATAATTTCGTTTTATTTAAGTCTGAGTGGTATTCTCTTCGACAACCATCCCAGATGTAACTTATTTTTTCCTGTGGATGATGGCTGGTCTGTATGGTTTGAGGAGGGATGTGGGGATGCTCAGCAATCGTGCAGGGAGCAGGAAGTCCTCCTCCGCATTCGATTCCTTTTTTAACTAGAAAGTGGTGTCTTCATGCATGTCCGGTCTGAAGCCCACTGGTTTTGTGGAGGAGTGGCTGGTGTTTCCAGCATCTTTAAAGCGGGCTGAGGCTGTAATTGAGCTGAATAGCATAGCCTGGGTGGAGGGACTCTGCTGAAAGTGATGGAGTTTGGAGAAAGGTTTAGTATTCTAAATTAAGGACAACAAACTTTTGGAGGAAAATGTTGTGTGAAATAACGGAGCTACTCTAGGGCTACCGAATCTTGGGTTGGTTTTTTTAATCAGTGCTCAGGCTTTTGGCATAACTGTGGTTTGCCAGGGAAGAGATAACCAGGCTGGTTTCTTTTTCCAAACCTCTCTGTGAATCACTGTACAGCTGTTGCGGAAAAGTCCTAAATATAACCTTGGAGTTGTTTCAAACCTCTTTGCTGCGAGGTCTGTGCATGAAATGGCCTTGGGGTCATTGATGTGTGGGTAGCTGAGGTCCACCAGGCAGCCTGGAGAAGGGGAGCTGGTCACGAGGGGTGACTTCAGTTTTGGGGTGGCCTGGGGTGCCTGGCCTGGCTTTCTCCATGGAGGAGCAACATGGGGGGCTTTG
The DNA here is from genome assembly GCF_000695765.1 of Mesitornis unicolor. Taxonomy (NCBI): domain Eukaryota; kingdom Metazoa; phylum Chordata; class Aves; order Mesitornithiformes; family Mesitornithidae; genus Mesitornis; species Mesitornis unicolor. The sequence continues at coordinate 20,368 of NW_010194612.1, forward strand.
TAGATCATGCAGGAAACACCAGGAATGGTGCATTACTTTCTCACCTCGTGTCAGATGAGTTTATTTGGAAACCACAGCATCCGCAGAGCAGCCTGCATGCTTCTTTCCCTTCCAGTCCAGGCCTGTGAAAGCTGGAGATTTAGGTGGTTTTAGAGGTTTCTATCAGGAACAGATTTAGGACTTGTAACCAGGGCCACATGATGACCTGTGTCACTCCTTGATGTGCCCCTTGGGAGAGCTGGCCTCACTGGGTGACTTGGGGAAGCCCCCATGCTCCTGGGGGAGTCTTGAAAGGGGAGGTTGGGTGGTTTGTGCCATGGAGCTGTATGGTGGACATGAAGGCAGACTGCTTAAACAGGAATCACTCTGCTCACAGCTATCACCACGCTTCACTGTGTCTCTTCCAGGGTTACAACCCTGTTAAATTCCTCTCCTCTTGATCTTACAGAACGATGACCTCAGGAACCTGTCCCTTTCTGGCCATGTGGGCTTCGACAGCCTCCCTGACCAGCTGGTCAACAAGTCGACGTCACAGGGCTTCTGCTTCAACATCCTCTGCGTGGGTAAGTTGTCTTGCGTTGCTGTGTGGTCAGCTCACATCAAGGAATGCACAAATTAGTCCCTTCTCCCTCCTGCAAGGGGTGAGATTTGCACCAGTGGGGACTGTAGTGGCAAGAAGGTGGCAATTTCTTCCCAGAGCTGCTCCAGGGTAAAATCTAGCATCCTTCTTTTCCTTTTCTCTGCCCTGTCCCCTGAGCCAAAACATTTCTAGGTGGTAAAAATCTACCCTTTTGGTGGTCCTGTGGTTCTGCGCTCCCCAAGAGCTGCTCATAAGGAAACTGAGCTGACTTGGGAACTCAATGTATTTTTAAAAGAATGTTAACTGAAATCTGACTTTCTTTGGGCTGGGCGCGGAGGCTGTTTCTCAATAAATTGCATTCCTTCCCTTGCAGGCTTTGCCTGCCTGTCTTGCTGTATTCTTAGTTTCTCCAGTTGGAAACGGTGCCGTTTTTAGTCTCCAAATGATGTACTTGAGAACAAAGCCTGTCACCTCTTCTCTGCTCTGGTTGATCTGGGTGCTGCCAGTTGGTTTTATAGCTTCCCGTGTCCCAGGTTTTTCAGAGGTAAAATATGGGGAGGTAACTCCTTCTCAGTGGTCAAAACCAGTGGGTTTTACTGTTAGCTTGGCAGAGAGGTCCCCAAACAACAGCTTTCCATCCGTGGTTCATTTAAGCCCTTAAGAAGAGAGTATTGTCCCTTCTAATTAGTTACATTAATTAGCCAGGGGAAAAAATGCAACCCTCTGACTGTGCTTTTGTATAGCAAGCCGAGAATGCATCTGCAGTGCAGGGTGAGCCATCTGAAAAGAAATCTGGCGAGCAGACTGGGCTCCTCTCCGCAGCTTTGCGTGGCGAGGACCGAGATAAGAGAAGAGCTGTGCTGCCGCGCGCTCGAGCTGCCGACCGCCACGTGGCTCTCCTCGCAGCAGGAAACCATTGCAAATTCAGCAGGGAACATCCCGCTCGGCAGGCAGCTCTTTGATCAAAATGGCATAAATTAATTGCCTTTTTCTCTTGCAAGTAAATATCCCTCTCTTAACATGACTTGATATGTCTCCATTAACATAGCAATTTGGGCCAGCTCCTTGTAAAATGTGCCCATCGACCGTTTTTAGCCCCAAATTAAAATTTCGCACAAATTACCGCAGTTGTCCAAGGAACAGAGATCTCCCCCGTTACAAATAAACTTTTGAGCTTGTGTTTTGAGAAGGGACGCAATTAATTTTGACATTGTAACGTGAGGCTTTTAGTTGAGGTGAAATGCTGCAAAGCCCATCCAGCACAGCACGCAGCGGCGCTGCCTTCACGTCGGGAGCTCACTAAGATACACAGCTTCAGAGATTGATAGAGATACACAGCTTCAGAGTTTGATAGAGATACACAGCTTCAGAGATTGATAGAGATACACAGCTTCAGAGATTGATAGAAATACACAGCTTCAGAGTTTGATAGAGATACACAGCTTCAGAGTTTGATAGTCCCAACCATTTAGGATAGTGCCATCCAGTTAGGACTGATCTTTTCATGTGGGCTGTGCTCTGCGTGGGCCTAGATTCTGAGCTATCATGTCATGTATACAGCCCTGAGAGATGCTTGAGGGCAGTCCCAGATGCAGGTTCCCCTCTCTCACCTGATTATTTGGCATTGCTTTTCTATTATTCATTCCTACTTAGTATTTTGGAGAGACTGAGACCCTCTCACAAGGCTGACATGTGAATCCCAGAGCCACACACTGCGGTCCATGAGGTCTCTCCCAAATCCCAGCATCTTTTGGGTTGAAGTGACCTCAGGACATTGTCTCAGCCCCTCTCCTGCTCACAGCACGGGCAGCGGTAGCACTTTGAGGCTGTAATTGCTAAGCAAACACTTTTGACTTAAAAATGGGATTTAGGCTAATGCTTTCATCCATGTTACTAATTGCACTGGGGATTAGCCAACCTGTAATAGATTCAGAAGTTGGTATTTAAGCAATGTGCCAGTTTAGTTTTTAAAAAAACCCCAACTTTTAATGTATTTCTGTCTCAAATTTTCATTGCCTAAGTTTCATTATAGGTTTTTTGTCTTTTGAAAAAGAAATAGAAACTGAGACGGAAAAAAACCCAACATAAAATCCTGCAGATAATCAGAGATCTTCTTGGGAATCAAACCTGGAGTTGAGAGAATTAACAGTTTTATTCTGTATGGAAAGCCATATCAGAAGTAGAGCTTAGCCTGCACTACTAAAAAGAGAATTAAGTCTTTTTGGAGTAAGAACAGCTTCTCACTGTCCTGAATGCAGAAGTTGCTTGCAAGGTGGGGAGTTTGGGAGTTTACCCCCTCATGCCATCAAGCAGGAGGGAGCCTGCATCACCGGACAGGTCGTACCAATGTAAAAACCATGAGCAGCATCTGAACACGGCCAGAAACAAATGTTTTCATGGGAAAGGAATTGTTCTTTCTCTCTCTTGCCCTGCCAGCGTAGCAAGTCCGGTAACTGGCTCCTCGCAGCAGCAGGCGTTTGCTGGTTCATCACAGGAGTCCTTTTCTTTCCCTGAGGAGGGAGGCTCACTTGGCAAATGTCACAGTAACTGTTCCTAAAGCTGTCGTGACTTTGTCTTTTTTTCCTTCCCTTTTCTTCCTCCAGTGTAGTACTCTGACTTCAGGGAGTCCCATAAGCCTTAGCCCATCATTTCCAATTCCCCCTTTTCCCATGGGAAAGGTTAACAGTATCATTACTGTAAAAGACTCTGTGCCTCTTTGTGTCCCAAATTACTCCCTGTCCTCCTTCAAAATAATGACAAGTCCCTGAGGTTCACGGTGCATTGTACGTCTGGTGATGCCCCTTTCCTGTGACAGTGTTACACCTTTCATGAACGCCCAGCCCACAGACACCTGAATTTATTTTGCTGTTCCCAGCAGAGCAACCTGGCTCTTTGCTTGCCAGGGACTGTCTCAAAAGACATCTGTTCCTGCAGGGATTATTTTGCTTGGCCGTGTCTGGCATAGCCTAACTCCACTGCTACCCAATGGGAATAACTCCTCAGCCTGGCCAATGAGCCTGAGAATGAGATGAGGAAAAGGGGTCGGACCATACTGACGCTGCTTTTGTCTGCTCAGGGGAAACTGGCATCGGCAAATCGACGTTGATGGACACTCTGTTCAACACCAAGTTTGAAAGTGAGCCTGCGACGCACAACGAGCCCGGCGTGAGGTTGAAAGCCAGGAGTTACGAGCTCCAGGAGAGCAATGTCCGTCTGAAGCTGACTATTGTTGACACGGTTGGATTTGGTGACCAGATTAACAAAGACGACAGGTAAATAGATTTCTGCCAGCAGAAGGAATCACTGTGCTGATGTGCTCTGAGGTTGGAAGGGCTTGGTCCTGTGCATGGAGCAGCATGGGCTCCCCTGCTATTCCTGAGGCTGTTTCCTGACCAGGAATCATTGCTCACCCTGTGAGACAGGTAGAAGTGATGAGAAACTGCAGTGAAGATCAAACAGATCAACTAGGCTATGAAACTGAAACTGTTTCTGCCCTGCTTGTCTCTGCGCAGCTTGATTTAAGTCTCTGCTTGCATTGAAACACATAAATTTTTGAAAGCAGGAGTTCAAATTGCATTTCCATTGCCATCTTGTAGGGAGCTGGAACTCAGCCTGTAATTCCTGGTCACACCATCCCGCACTGTTCAAGTCCAAATGGGTTTAACTTCATGCCCAGGTGCTGATTTTCACGTTGTGTGCATGAAGTAAATATTCTGGGCAGCTTACGCAGTCCCTTGTGTCCATCCATATGGACTGCTGCTGGAGTGTTAAAACCAGTCATTTTGTGATCATGGCTAATAAGCTAATTAAAGCATTCCCTCGTTGCAGTAATGCCAGCTCCCTCTGGAGGGTTGTTCTTCTCTGCACTTTGCCAAGCAAGGGCACACTGACTGGCAGCGTGTGTGCCGACCAAAAGCTTCAGGGCATTAGGTAGATAACATCAGCCCTTTGAAAATGCAAGCTTAAAATCAAAGATCCCAGCTAGTGCGGAGATTGAGCAGGTTCTGCAAGGACCTTTTCCTATAAGGAAAACGTGTACATTTTTGAGAAAAGATTTTTACAATGCTTTATTTTTGTAATGCTGCTTTCCTCCTTGACCTGCCACCGAAATGCAACCGTTTCCCCTGCTTTGCTGCTCCTGACTGATGCTGCAGAGCCAAACACGAGGGGCGCATGGTGGCTGGGGGGCGAGCTCTGCGCGTCAGGCGCTGCCATATGCTCTGGGGCGAGAACAAAAGCTGCTTGGAGGAGGAGCAGGTGCTGGGAGCAGGGATGTTCTGCAGCTTCTCGCTGCCTGGTCCCTTTGCATCTGCTTCATTTGGCAGACGAGAGGAGCCAGTGGTATTGGTGGTGAAGCAACTTTGACTTCCCTCTTGGGCACTTGGAGAGAGACGCAGTCACAGGGCGGCAGGGGGTAGGGACAGCTTTCCTCCTTCTGTGTCCCAAAACATATGGCTGCAGTGGGTGGGATTTTCTCTGTGCTCCTGGTTTGAGTACTACCAGTCCTTTTTCACCCTGCTTTTTTATGGTGCTTTATCTAATATGGTCCGCCCAATGTAAGTTCTTACTGTTTTCTTTGCGGCAGGCCTCTGTCTGAGGATTTTTGGGGTCTTATGTGCAGAGAGAGAATTTCCAAAAGCAGAGAAACCAGAGCAGCAGTCATGTTACGAACCTACCTAGTGATACTCACCCAAATATTCACTGCAATTTAACAAGCAAAGGTGCTTAGGGTCATGGTTTAGTGATGGACTCGGCAGTGTCATGTTAATGGTTGCACTTGATGGTCTTGATGTTTTTTGCAGCCTAAATGATTCAGTGACTGTGAAAATGATCCCCCCAGAGTACACAGTGCTGTCTCTCTTAAGCTTTGCTCACAGGCTTCGATTCCTGAGCAGTTCCTTTTATCCCCTTGTGAATCTCTCTTCCCTCTTTTAAGATCAGAAACAAGCTTTTGGACAAGCTAGGCTAGGTGCCGGTTTCATGTTTAAATTTCCTCATATCTGATGATTTTCAATGACATTTACAGAGCAGCAGCTCAAACTTCAGTGGAAGAGACTGCAAAATACATTCTTTTCCAGGGTAGCAGCCTCGTGTGGTTTCCCTGCACCTGAAGTCCAGGGTTTCTGCAGGCTAATCTTGCTAATATGTCCACAATACCCTCCTTGTGGAAGCACACACAGGCCAAGGAGGGGCTGTAGGTTGGGCAGGGAGGGTCTCAAGAGCAGTGCTTATCCCAGAAATGTGCAGAGGACCCACGAAGTGACCAGTGTTGTCCCAGCAGTGAAAGCCTGGTTTTCTCTGTGCCGTGTCTTCTCTCTCCTCAGCTACAAGCCCATAGTAGAATATATCGACGCGCAGTTTGAAGCCTACTTGCAAGAAGAGCTGAAGATCAAACGATCCCTGTTCAACTACCACGACACCAGAATTCACGCCTGCCTGTACTTCATTGCACCGACCGGCCACTCGCTCAAGTCCCTGGACTTGGTCACCATGAAGAAGCTCGACAGTAAGGTACTTGCTGCCCATATCGTGGCCCTTCCATGGTTTTTATGATCTTGCCATGGGCTTAGCTAAACCTGCACAGAAAAATACTGTTTGGGTTTAATTTAACCATGGGGAATTTAGGCTCCTACTCTATTCCAGTCCTATCTCTGGTTAGCAAACTTGGCTGCTTGCTCCACAGCTATCCGATAAAGTTAAGAATCTGAGAGCAGGAAATTATTTACTGTTATGTAGTAGGAGAGCACTGTTCTTGCTTTGCTGTGGGTTACCTCGGCCAAGTTCAGTGACAGGTTTGTTCACAACTGGAAGTTCAGTTGGCTGCTGTAAAAGAGAGCAAAGTGTGCTTTCCTCTTTAAAGCCATCGATGAAAATGAGATGCTGGGGTTGAACTCTGCTAGTTCTAGCGCTCAAAGGCACGGCTGCCATCTCTGTTTCACTTTGTCCAACAGATTAATTATATTTTCCTGGTTTGGTAAGTGTGTATGAGATGAGAAGTACATCTGAAACACTTCAGGTCATCTTACTAATGGATGGAAAACAAATCAAAATGCTGTGTCTGTGTGCACTGACTGCATCGGGCTAGACACAAATAGGGGTCTGATATGCTATGGCAAATGTAGCGTTATTCTAACCATGACCTGATAAACAAGAATAGTCTGAATAAATAAGTTAGTTGGCATGTAATTGTGCATTTACACCCCTGACTAACAAGAGTGGGAACCGAGCTTGGTTTAAACCAAAGTGTCTTGCTAGAAACTCACAAGAAGATCTAATCTCTATTTCTTCTACAGACAAAAACAAGGTACAAATGTAAAACATGAGTATTCAAATTGAGCTTTCTCTGTGCTGCTTTACATCATGATTAAGCAGTTTAAATCAGTCCACCTTGCACCTTTGGCTCATTACATCCCGATTCTGCAGAAGATAAACGATGACAGTGGTTCTTTATTCCTATAGTGACCTGTATTGATTGGGTTTTAGGCAGCAGTGAAGAAGGATCCCTGCTGTATTCAACTTAAAATAGGGTTATGGAGATTTACCCAAAATGAGCTAATTGGCATTCATCTTTTATCTTTTGGCAAAGGTGAATTTAATAACTCCAGGCCATCCTCTGAACAGAATTAAGCGATGTAATATAAGAGGATTTTCCAGTACTGTAGTTAAAATCCCTTCATATAGGTCAATATCAGCATCTTCCTCACTACAATTTCAGTCTGCTGTTGCAAGGAAAAGCAAGTCCTGCAAGATCAAAAGCAGAAATTGTCATATCTGGTGGGAGCAGAAAGGAAAAGCAAGCAGAATTCCTCCTCCTGATGCATTTTTGCCCTCTCCCAGCAAGGCAGATACACCCACCAGCGGCTGTTGTCCGAGTGTGTCGCTTGCAGCCTGCTGCAGCGTGGAGGAGAAGTGCCTGGATGGTCATTTCCTTTTTTTGGAACAGCTTGTAATAATCTATGACAGCTTTTCCTGCCCAGCCAATTCGGATGAGGAGGGGAATCCGACAGGACAGGAAATAGCGCGTTGCCAAATCGCATTTGACTTCTTTTTAAGGCCATTGTTGCTGCAGCTGCCTGAAAATGGTGCTTAAGGTGCAGTGCTTCTGTCAGCAGCGGCCCCAGGGAAGGTCTCCTGTTGGCTGGTGGCTTTCCTAGGGCTGTTGCTGCAGGAGGTGAGCTGCCCTCCATCCTCTCCCTGTGCCACAACACATGCAGTCCTATATGTGGTGTATAGGTGCTGCCTTTTGTCTTGCAGGTGAACATCATCCCCATCATCGCCAAGGCTGACACCATTGCGAAAAACGAATTGCACAAGTTCAAGAGTAAAATCATGAGCGAGCTGGTCAGTAACGGTGTCCAGATCTACCAGTTCCCCACGGACGAGGAGACGGTGGCGGAGATAAATGCCACGATGAGCGTACGTTTTTGGGGGCAGAAGTTTGCCTTAGATTGTGTGGGCCCACCCCTATGGGTAGGGCATGTTGTGCCATGTTTGTTTGGACTTTAAAGCTGCAATCTATGCACAGATTTGGATCTGGAGATTGTCTGACAGACGATTCTCTGAGTGTATTTTCACATCCTTCCCCTGTTGCAGTATTCCCATTCCCATCTCGGGAAAGGAAGAGGATGGGAGGCAGGGCCCCGGAGCGCTCAGGGCAAAGGGCTGGGCTTTGGGTTTCCTGTCTCAAACCACGACTTGTTGCTCGGTGGGGGGTGATTCACTCCTGCCTTTGTTTCACTTTCCGGTGAGGACGAGGGCACCGTCAGTGGTGTTCCAGCTCTTGGCAGGGCCAGTTGCCATCAGTGACAAGGGCTCTGGCGTTCACCTCCTTCCCCTTCCTCTAGCAATAGAGGTGGGAATTGAGAGGGCAGACAGGGCTGGGATAAACCAAATGTTTTTGTGGGGTTTATAGGGGAAAACAACTGTTTCCCATCAGCCTGACTTGGAGCTCAAGGGAAAGAACCTGAGCTCAAGGTTTCTGGCAGTGACGTGCATCACAGCAGTGCTTACAGGGCCCTTGGGTGGCTTTAGCAGGGCAGGTAACACCTGAAGGGACATGCCAGCCCCAAGGCACATGCAAGGACGAGGTTGAGTTATCTGTGTTTTACACAGAACAGAGGTATCAAAATTAAAACATTTCCTTGCAACTGGAAGGCTTTTGTGAGCTTCCCTGCACATCTGCCTGTAGATGGGCAGTTGTCACATCCAGCTGGGTACCAAACCCTCTCCAAACCTCTGTGTTCCCTCCCTCTTGTGTTCTCAGCAGGGAGAAGCGGTGCCTCTGCCAAAGCATTGCTTGTAGCACGTTTTGCCTTCCTCTGGTGCATCCTGGCTGCTGGGAAGCTCCTTTGCTGGTTAATCGTGTCCTCTCTGCCGTTTGACTTTTTCCCCTCCCACCCAGCCTGTGACCACCCAAATCTTGCTCCCGGCCCTTTCGGCTGCTGTTGGGCAGGCGATGGGCCTGGCAGCAGCCACGCTTTTGGGAGCAGATCCCAGTCTGCCACCACCACACCCATGGGCAGACCCGGCCGTCACAGAGCTTGGTGACTCAGACACGGCAGCCTAGGGGATCTTCCCCTTGCTCACAGCTTTGCCCTTTTTAAGAGGAAGCGTTGGAAGTTACTTCTAGCAGCAGAAATCCCCTGCATTTTTAGCCTGCTTTCTGTGGAGGGTGTACTTTATTTTCTTCTTTTATTTGACAGCTGTTTTTTCTCAGTGTTCAAATTTAATCCCAGTTCATAAGACTTCTGTGCTTAAGATAGTCATGCTTTGTAGTTACATGTCAAATATGTACATCCCTTGTATTTTTAGGACTTTAGGATTTTGGACTTTAACTCTGAGCGGGTTTCTCATCTGTACCATCCTGTTGCTCTTTCTAAAACACCAGATGAATTTCAGAGGCACTTAAGCAACTGAAATCCAGCCCAGCTGCCACAGTAAACAGCTCTCTGCAGAAACAATCCCTGGCAAGGCAGCAAAGGAAATCCCTAACGTGGTTGTCCCTTTCCTTTTGTAGGTCCACCTTCCTTTTGCTGTGGTTGGCAGCACTGAAGAAGTGAAGATTGGCAATAAGATGGCAAAAGCCAGGCAGTATCCCTGGGGTGTTGTGCAGGGTACGTTACCGAAAGGACAAGTAAGACCTTGTCATCCTGCCTTGTTCTGATGAAAGGTGCCTTGATCTCTGGATGGTCCTTGAGAAAGCAAGATCTCAGCTTTAAGACTTCTCTTAAAATGAGGGATTTGCAGCCTGGATTTAGGCATGGAGGAGGTTTCTTCAGGGGGTGGTGGTGTCAGCCTAGCCAACTGCTTTGGGAAGGAGCAGCGTCATGTTCCTAGGAGGTATTAAATACCTGGAAATTAGGAAATCAATTGGTACTGTTGGGAAGTCTTGGACTTGACGCATATCCTGCTAAGTTCTTGCTGTTCCCAGAAAAACAGGACCACATAGTCAAGGAAATTTAGTTGAATACTGCAGAGATTTTGAAGATCTGGCCCTTTCCACTGAGACAGCTGCTCTGGTCTGAGGAGGAGCAGCTGGAGCGCTCTGCTGGTCCCTAGAGGCACACTGCAGCAGAGATGCCTGCTGCTTGACGTTGCATCCTAAAAAGAGGACTTCCACCTCGTCTGCCTGCGCTGAAGCGTGCAGCCCTCTGGCCACAGCCCCTTCATGGGCTGAACAGCTTGGTCACCCCAGGGCACACCAGACCCTGCTCCAAATGGGAGCTGTTGTGGGAAGCTGTGTCGTACTCTGAGTGCTGCCTCCCTCCAGTGCCAGGAGCAGGGGTTTAGGGCTCCTTGGTGAGGTTGGCTGGTGTGGATAAGGTACAGCATCTCTGGTGGGGTCTTCTGCCAACCTTTGCTTTCACCGCTGCTACGGGGACTTTGTTTCCTGCCTGGGTCTCTGTCAGCGACTTGGATTTAGAGTGGATCTGAGTGGGAAGTGAAATCCTGTGTGCGAATGGATCATCACCTTGCTGGTGCAGAAATGCAGGGGGAGACAGGAGCTCAGTGACAGATGGAGAACACGGAGAACTTGCAAATCCCAGGAAAGGCCTTGAACTGATGCCCGTGTGTTGGTGTGGGCTGGGTTCACCCCCAGTTCAGTGGGGCACTTTGGTGCAGGCTGACTTGGAGTGCTGCTCATGTGCCTGAACAACACTTAGGCTTGGTGACCTGGGTCCAGGGAAAGTGGAGACCTGGGTTTAACGTTATTTCTGTTGACTGGTCTTGTCTTTTTTTTTGCAGTTGAAAATGAAAATCACTGTGACTTTGTGAAGCTGCGGGAGATGCTGATCCGAGTGAACATGGAGGACTTGAGAGAGCAGACGCACACCCGGCACTACGAGCTGTACAGGCGCTGTAAACTTGAAGAGATGGGATTCAAGGACACGGATCCGGACAGCAAGCCTTTCAGGTAGGAAAACATAACTCTTGCCTCGTACAAACAGAGTTTGGAGGTCTTGGGGTTGCTGATGTCTGTGTGATCCAGTGAGGGAACAGCCATGGTCACACAGAGCAGCTGAGATCCAAAGTGTGGCTGGGGAGGAACACCTTGCGCAATGCAGTCTTGCCCTCAGGGCCTGGGATTTGTGCAGGAGAAGCACGGGAAAAGCTTGGGTGAGAAAGCCAATTCTTGCCTTAACGTTTTGGAAATGTCTGTAACCCTGCAGGAGGGCTGTATCATCCTTCTGCAGCCTGCAGAGTGGCACCAGGGTGCTTGAAGGCCATGTATTTTGAGTCTTAAATGAAGCTTATGCTCATCTTCTTACTGGTAGTACTGTGAGTTTTGTGGAGACTTGGGTGAGTCAGTTGAACTGAGAATTTGTCCATCACTTCAGAAATACTTCCTGATGCTTTTTTGGTCCTGGGAGGAGGTTTTGAGGTGGTCAAGTGATACATTAGAGCCCCTTTCCTCCACTGCAGACTCAACTGTGGTTTTCAGCCAGCTTGCTCTGCTGCAAGTCAGGGCCACATAAAGTTGCTGGGCTTGAAAAGTGCAGCTGGTCCATGCTGAGATGAAAGTGGCTCATGTGTGGAGGTATAACTGGTTACCAAACGGGAGATCCTGGGATAAATGTTCCTGTTGACCCTCCCAGAGCTTTCCACAGCTGGCCCAAGGTGCACCGTGAAGAGGTTTGGCTTACAACTAAATACAGAGTTTACATTGCCTGACAGCTTTATTGGTCTGAAGCCCAAGTCATCAGCCAGGGACAGCAGCTGTGTGGGAATTGGGGCGGGAGTGTTTGTTTTCTCCTTTCATTTCCTGTTTCCCATTCCTCCCCAAACTTTTCCCCGACAATTGTACCCGCTGCCTTAGCAGCATCCCACGCTCCTCTCTGCCCCAGGGGGTGTCAGTCAGAATTAGAGGTCCGTCAGGGTGGGTTTATCCCTCTAACGCACGCGTGTGTCGGTAATGCACAGATAACCATGGATGTGGTTCATCTCTCATCCTCGGTTTGCATCAGTTCAGGGTTTTATTTGTGACTCGCTGAGATTAAGCAGCTGCATTTCTCTTGCAGCACAGAAACTGCTGCAATCGGTCGAGGCCAGTGCTGTTACTAAGCCCAAGTGTGAAGCTTTATTGGATTTCCTTTCTGGAGAGCAGTGGCTTAAGATGGGCTCAGCCCTTCCCTTTGAGGAATCTGAGGAATTTCCATTGCTTCCTGTGCACGAGGCCTCTCTTGACCAAGCTCTAAGTAGAAAGGAAATGAAAACGTACAGAATTTCTCCATCTGGTACGTGCTAGTTCAGAACAGTTCGCTCCGGGTGCCTCTCCCCTCCGATAAACAAACAAAACCCATGAACCCAAGCTGTTTGGCGGAGGCTGATGTATATCTGAGATGAGGAAAACACTGGGGTTTGGTTCTTTCTGTTCTTCCTTCTGAGACCAGGGATCAAAAGCCTGCTTTTCCCCCCCGGGTCTGGGCCCTGGGAGCCACAGGGACCGCGCTCTTCAGTCGGTTTGCATCAACCAGGAGCAGCGAGCGTTTCCTAAATCTCAGCGTGAGCTGGGCAAAGACCCCAGCAAACAGTTGGTTTTTTTTAAAAAAATAATAATTAAGAAAATTAAAATACATTATTCACGAGGGCATCCTTCAGTAGTGTGCGTGGGTGTGTGTTGGGGAATCAAGTTACTCCTGTAATCTTCGGTTCACGTGTTTGTCTACTTAAAAAGCCAATTCCCTCGTCAGCTTTGTCTGTGAGAAGCTGCAGGGATCCCGGTTGGTTTGGACTGTTATTCCCTGGGGCTGGAAGTGCGGGGTGTTTCACATGCAGCCTGGAGCTGCTGGGCCAGTTTCCCTGAGAACTTTGCTTCTCTGGAAGTTGGAGTCGCTTCGGTGGAGAATTAAACTTGCTGGCTTTAAGCTTTTTGGCACAGTGTTTTTGGAAAGCAGCTTTGCAAGGAATCGCGGAGTCGCTTCAGTGGAGAATTAAACTTGCTGGCTATAGGTTAGTGCTGGCTTTAGGCTTTTGGCACGGTGTTTTTGGAAAGCAGCTTTGCAAGGAATCGTTTGCAAGGCAGGATCCGATTAGCAGCGTGCACAGCTCTGCGTTTCAGTCCGTAAGGCTCTGCTGCTCCCTAGTACAGCGTGTCGCTAACTGCACGTTCAGTTCTTGCTCGCTGAGCAGGGAAGGCCAGTCTACCCTCAGGGTTTTCCTAGGCTCCAGCCAGACCTTTCAGAAGGAAATTCAAGTTTCAGAGGATTAAATCCAAGACTGGTTTGTTAGGGAGCTTTTGGTTCGAGTCTCCTGGTCTCTGTCTGCTGTGACTGCTCTGGATCTTGATGTAGTTCAGGATCCAAAGAAGCCTCTTGCCCTGTTCCCACACGGGATTTCTGTCATCTTTACAATGAACGTTTTCATTTCAATGAGTAGGAAGCTGGCATGATCAGCACAGAGCAGCTCGGGGCAGCCTGTCCTTAGAGTATTTGAGGAGGCAACTGAAGTGCCTATCAGTTAGGCTCAAGTCTTGGGTTTAACACTTGGGTTTTGTTCCCCAGCTCAACCCTTCCCCCCAGAAAACCAAAACCAACCGAAAAAGCCACCAAAAAACCCCACCAGGTGCTGGGAAAGATAAATGCTTGAGTTTAATGGGATGAAGGTGTCCCACTAACCCAGCGGTTCATGTGTTCATTAGGTGTCATGGGTGCAGCGTTATCTCTGCGATAGCAGGCGAGTTTTCCTATAAAAAATACATTTTCAAGAGAGCATCTGGGGGGGAAATAGTTGTCATTCCCATGCTATCATTATGACTGAAATATCCAAATCCATGTAAGGAATAAAACGGAAAGGAATTTGGCATCCAGAGTTCCTAAGAGGCTCTGAAAATCTCGGAGGTGCACGGACAGCGTATTTTGTGTCCCAACATATTTTGCGTCCCAAATCTTTGCTGTGATATCTCAGTGCTGGGGAAATAAAGGAATGCCAAGAAGCAGAGGGGGAATAAAGGAATGAAGCAATCCAATAATGTGGTTATTTGGAGGAGGAGTGCTGCTGCTCGTTCACAAGGCTTTTAGCCTCCCTTGACACCTAAGGGGAGGAAGAGTCTCCCAAGGTGGCTTTATCTGAATAAAGTCCCTGATCTGAATCCATTAGCAGTGAGTAATGAAAATTAGTTGTACTCTGTATCAGTGTCGTGTTTAATGACCCCAGATTTCACATCCTGATATGCCCATATCTGTTCTACACATCTTGCACTTCAATTGAAGACACTCGGGACAAACAGTGGGAGAGGTGAGGAGGTGTCGCTCAACCCCCTGCGAGCGTCGAGGGCTGCTGTCGATGCTTACGTAGCTGCTGTTCATTGTCCAGGACAGGCATCCGGGCTTGCGGGATCCTGAGCAGCGTGCTGGGTTTGGCTGGCCAGTTTGTCTCTCGCTGCTGCCACCTAGCAAGTTAGGAGCAGTTTGAGGTGTTTGTGCCTCCAGCGTAGCCAGAAACGTCGGGTAATGTTTTGTGACAAGGCAACGCGGTAAGATCACCCAGGGGTGGAAACTCACGACTGTGCTTGAAACACAGCTCTGTTTTCTCTCTGTTTTTCACAGTCTCCAAGAGACTTACGAAGCAAAGAGGAACGAATTCCTGGGCGAGCTCCAGAAGAAGGAGGACGAAATGAGGCAGATGTTCGTCATGCGAGTGAAGGAGAAGGAAGCAGAGCTGAAGGAAGCAGAGAAAGATGTGAGTATTTGGTAACTCTGGTTCGGTGGTTGCTGTGGGACAGGGCACTGCTAGGGGAGGGGGCTGTTTCCTGGGTCTCATGGAAGGGTTTGTAATGCTACCGAGGTGCCCCAGAAGAGATGATCGCCCTCAATGGCCACGTTTTCTTGCTTTGCCTGAGCGTGAGAGACTCCACTGGGTAAAAAGCATTGAGGGATGGAATCTGGGGGTTTGGATGTGTCATATTCCTACAGCAACTTAAACTCCCTGTCTGTGTGTACGCATGTGAGTTAATTGCAGGGCTTTTCTCACAAATCAGAGCATGCTTGGGACAGGCCCATGACTTGTTACTACTGCAGTGCGGCCCCAGTGCCAGCAGAACCCCTTCAGGCATCGTTACCAGTAACGGGGGTAAAACCTCCTTCTCTTCCCCTCCAATTCTCATCATCCTTGTCCCGACAGCTCCACGAAAAGTTTGACCATCTAAAGAGGACTCACCAAGAAGAGAAGAAGAAAGTGGAAGACAAAAAGAAGGAACTGGAGGAAGAGCTGAACAACTTTCAGAAGAAGAAGGCGGCAGCTCAGCTATTACAGTCGCAGGCTCAGCAGGCAGGTTCTCAACAAACCAAGAAAGACAAGGACAAGAAAAAGTAAGCGGATGTCACCCACGTCCCTTGTAGGGTTTTACTGCCGTTTGGGAGGTTGTTTTTTCTTTCTCGATGCATGTCTGTATTTGCTTTTCCCCATGGCCAGACTGGAAAGTGGGCTTTTATCACCCCGATCAAATAAAGTATTTTTTTCCAAAGGGTGGGCCAGGGACATGATCTGAATTTTTCTGTAGAAGAATACCTTCAAATTCTGTGTCAATCTGACTGGTATGGGAGAGCAACCGGACGGTGGACGTGTGACCTGTGATCTGTCCAGCATCTTCTGGAGCAGCGCTGGGGTGTTCTGGACTCAGATGTATCTGCCTGAGCCAAAATTAAAGGGGGGTCTATACCCATCCTTCCTTTTACCCAAGAGCAGTCTCCAGTCCCCGTTCCCTGAGGTTAGAGCTGTAAGTAGAAGTAGATTAGAAACCAAAACCACCATGTTGTTTTAACGTGGGAGATGCTAGTGCCAAAAGTGATTACTTGGAAGCTTGCTTTAAAGACAAGAAGCTTTAGTTTTGTTTTGTTGTTTTTTTTTTTTAAGAAATGAACTTCTATGGTACCGTAACTGCAGATAAATGGCATTTTGGTTGTATTGAGTTGATATCATAAGCTAAGAAACACATACCTTTTAGTAAAGATGACGACACTGTTTTCTACTATTTTCTATTTGTATGCTGGAGTATCATTCTCTACGCTCCAGTACAAAGATGCCAGCAACTCCAGCGGGCACCGAGCGTATCCGTGGATGGAGTCTGACCCGTGGGCAGTATTTGGAGGCGGGATTTTCAGATGGGCTCAGTTTGGACTTAACTTGGAGGAACACGACCCTGGGCTTGGGCTCGGAGTCGAGTCACCGCCGAGCTCTGCTGAAAACCTCGAGCTCTGGATGGGTCCAAACTGGTGAAACCTCCTCTTGCAGCTTGTACTTGGAGGTCGCCATGGCTATTGGAGCCAGACACCCCCGTTTAACAAACAGGGATGCTATTACAGGTTACTGACTGCTTCACCACGCTCTAAAATCCAGCACACAAGGTCCATTTAGGTGTGGTGTGTACGGTGAAGCCAGCCAGATCTTGCAGAGGTGAAGTAGGCTGTGCATGGTGTGTTTGTATAGCACAGCAAGGCAGGTTACTGTACAGAGGCTGCTTGGAGGCCTCCTGTCCTAATTTCCATCCGCTTTTTCCATACGTGGTAAGGGGTTACTCGTGCAAGTCCTTTCTGGGTCATCTCCTGTGTGACTGCTCTGGTGATCCTGCTCTGGCAGGGGTTGCACTGGATGAGCTTTCCAGGTCCCTTCCAACTCCTCACATCCTGTGACCTGCGATACCGGCGCTAGCTGATAACTGCGATCAGGAGAGCTGTAGGGATGGGGATGCAGCAAATGGCACTGGAAAAGGCTTCTTTCCTTAACCCACACACAAAAATGACAGCTCCACGCTTCTCCATAGCCAGTAGTGAAGGGGTGCACCCCTTAACCTGTCCTGGCAGAGGAACCTGCTCCATTAACACCGAGCTGTCACTGTTGGCAGGACCAAAACGCTCGTAGGGCCGTGGTACAGAGGCTTTTGTCTCCCTTCCTCACCTGTGAACCTCAGCCAGGTCTGAGGTGTTTTATAGCATGAGCGATGAGGTTGGATTGTACTGCAGATATACCGGTGTGTTTTATACTTGGGGAAGTTAACGCTGATGCTCCCTGCACGTCCCCTGTCCCCACTGCTGACTCAGTGCCCGTCACTTGTTGCTTCTGCCCCTGGCGTCCCCAGGGAAGGCGAGGAGGGCTCGGGGCTGTTCCTCAGCCGGTGGATGTTGAGGTAGCTCCTATGGAGCCACGCTGCTTTGTGCTGACTGAGAACCTGCCTTCGGCCCCCGCTGACATACACGGAGTGCTTGTGTGCTGCATGCTCTGCTTGCTTCAAGAAATCCCTGCAGGCTGCTTGGTGTCATGCTGAGCTGTAGAAACATTGGTGTCTGATGGCCAAGCATGCCGAAACACCATTCCCAAATGATGCTTGTAAATAGCACAGGCTCTGCTCTTGCTGGAGAATTCAGATGTGGTGAGCTGTTTCTGAAAAAAATTAGAAAACTTTGAGGACCTTTTTTTCTTATCTCTTAAACTGAACTGGTAGTTCGATTTTTTCAGAACTTTGCAGTCAGGTTTGTCAGCTCTTAGATAGGAGACCAGGGTGGTACATAATGGTGTGGGGAGTTTCGTAACGTTTGGTGGTCAGCGTTAGCCGCTGTTTGCCTCTGAGGAGCTGCTGGCACACGTGTGGTGTTGTGTGGGATGCATCGACGTCTCCGGCGGCCGTGACAAACGCGGTTTACGTTCACAGAAATCCGGTCGTGAGGAACGTGCCCCTGTTTTAGCGTCCTGTTGCTTCACACCAGGTGCTGTAACTGCCCCACTGGTTCATTAGCATCTCAGCTACTAACAGAGGCTTGGAAGGGAAATGCTGATGCTCCTGCCTTGTAGCACACCTTGGTTTTCCTAAAGGCTTTGAGCTCCTCCTCGCGCTCTAATGAAAAGCTGTGGATGCTGTAGGTGAGGCTTTGGGTCTTTGTCTGTGCTGCACCGGGGTGGATCGTGGGCAGTTGCCAGAGGAAATCCTTGCCATGCTTGATCCTTGCAGCATCCCCAGAAAGTAATTCACGGGAGGGCTGCCTTTTCAGGGTGGGATCAGATTCCTCCTACTTGGACAGCAGAGACTTTCCACCGTGCAGTGCACGCCGGAGGGAAAGCTCAGGCGAAATCTGCCATGAGGGAGAGCTTGGCCCTCTTGATTTCAGACTATTCCTGCAGGAACAACTTGTCTTTTTATACCTTTTTTTTTTGTAATCTGTTGTAGCTTTTGCTCTTTTCATCTGAAGCTGTTGCAGCTCTGGCCTGCTGACAGAGGCAGTGCTGCTTTCGGGACAGCGCATCGATGTGCCTCAGCCACTCGCGTGACTGTAGCATAGACACGCAATTCCCTGCCTGTGGGGCTGAGTGTGCTTAACCGAGCCCCTGCTGTCATTGTGGGATGGGACCACTTCAAACCTGCCCCATCTGGAGATGGGTCCTGGCAAAAGTAAATGGGAGCAGCAAACAGCCTTCTTCGCTTGCCTCGCGTTGGGTCGATGGCCACACGCACACCTCAACGTGTGCCGTTGTGCTACCTGCTCATCCTCACCCCCCAGGAGCCGGGACCATCTCTTTGGGCTCTGTTTCTGTTTATTTCAAGCTACTTCTGAAAGCCAGATGAAAACCTTGCTTTCCAGCTTCCTTTCAGTGCAATGGGCTCCAGTCCAGTCGTGGCCGTGCCCAGTCCCAGCGCTGTAACACAGCGATAACCTGAGCTGGAACACGGGTGTCGGGGCCAGGCCCAGCCCCCTGTAAAAAGAAGGGTTCATTGATGTCCCAAATGATGGGACACATCATGGTGCCCAGGCCTGAGACACCCAAATTTGGGTGAAGGCTTCTCCAAGAGCACCCGTGTAAAATAACCCAAACCGAACGCTGCAGCCTTGCCCCCTGCCACACGGCTCCTGAAAAATCAAGGCTTAAAGACACCACCCACGTACAAACCACAACCCTGACTGACTTCTGCCGTTGGTTGTCAGTAGTTCTGCCCCTCACTTTTCCTTTTTGGTTTAGTTTTCATGGTTTTTTGCTCGTCACATGCGCCAGAGCAGAGCCCGGCCTCGAGGTTTAATTTCTTTTTGATTCCATAGTCCATCTGCATGCCCACCCACCGGAGCGGGTCGCTGGTGTCTGCTCTCCCAGCTTCCTTTGAGTTTGGTTTTTTTTTGGGTGGTTTTTTTTCCACTTTGGGTTCTATTATTGCTAACTCTTTTTGTGTTTTGTTCTTTTTTTAACTTGCAGTGCAAGCTTCACATAAAGCCTGTCAAGCCAAGGATGTTCCTGCATTCACCTGCTTTTGCAGTAATGTGTCTCTGCCATCTGTTTTCTTTCTTTTTTTGTTGTTTTTTTTTAATATCATTTTTTTTAACTTGAATAACCATTAACTCGTCTAATAACATAGTGGGAACAAGGAGGAAGGGTTGGGTACAGGACTGTACGCAACTGGAAGTTCAGGGGTGGGCGGAGGGGCACGGTAGTGAAATAATCTCTATTTCTGGTCAAACCCAGCAGCAATAAACCACTTTCAGCCCCAGATTTGAACCGAATCAGGGCTGGATGCCACAACTGGGGTGAGCATCCTTGGCTGGAGCAGGTCCTGGGCGCTGCCGATGGGGATATGCCAGGGCCATAGCCCGGTGCCGGGGGATGCGCAGAAACCAGCCCCGGGAACTTCCCAGCCCGCTCCCCGGATGAGTGTGTAGATAACAAAAGTTTAACTGACCTTGCATGCCATTACATTTGCATGATTATTTTCATTCTTATTATCATTAACTACTATTTCTGTTGCCTGACTTGCCCACGTTAGCTGGCAGGGGTTTGCTGTCACGCGCGGGTGTGTTTTCACAGCCACCCTCGTGGTGGGAACCCAGCGATGCTGCGGTGCCCGAGAAGGACCATTGCTCAGCACCGCTTCCCATCTCTTCCTTCCCCAACCACCACACTTGAAACCCCACCTAAAACAGGCCCCGGTTTCCAATGCACGTGATTTTAGCGAGGCTTAGGAGCCCTTAGGGAACCGAATACCTGGGCAGGGAGGAAGACGGAGCCCTCAACACCCCCTTACAGCCTTCAGGAGGACTGGAAATGGGTCTGTTTAATGTGTATTTTTTATGCCATTGCTTTTTGGACAGAGCTTTGCCCTTCCTTGCCAAGAACCGTGCTTCCCCTGTGACTTTTTGGGGTTTCTTTCTCTCCTGCTGATGTACGCCCAGCATTGCCACTGCCCCCAGCTTGGCAGCCCCCTGTCTCTGTCTTCAAAGCACTCTGAAAAGTCACTTTTTCTAGCTAAGCCTCACACTGCAGCTCTTTGCTGGTTTCTGGGGTGGAATTTCTTACCTTTCTGGGGGCAAAAAAAGAAAGAAAAGGCAGAGTTATCACCTTTCTGAAGGATTGGGATATGAGTTTGGGGACAGCTTTTAGGTCATCTTGCTTTTTAACCTGCTCACACATGGTTTTGGGAAGAGGACGTCCAAACGTGATGTCTCGGACAGGCAGCAGAACCTGACTGGAGATAACGGAGATGAAAAGAAAGCAGTTGAGTCTTTTATCTTCCTTTTTTTTTTGGTACTTTTTGTCAGATTAAACAGGTTTCCTAGGGGCTTGTTTAGAAAAATGGTTCCTGTGGCAAACCCAGCTTTCAAACCCTGAGCTGTGAAGGAAGACGCGTGTTTTCGGGCATGGGTTCTTGCAGCCACGTCGTGTGCATCTCGTGGAGCGCTTGTGGCCCGCGCTTTGCTTCAGCCGTCCCTGTGCATGCCCTCTCCCAATGCACCAAGTACAGAACCGAATTGTGGCGTTCCCGTGTCCTGCTTTGGTGAACAGGGATGCCTGGCAGGGGAAATCAGCAGCTTTTTGGATTGTATTTCCTTTGACAGAACGCTGTGGCCAAGTGCTTTAACGTGGTTTTGCTTGGGTTTCTTCCTCCAGCAAAAAGCAAGCTGTTGTGGAGAAACGGGGAATAAACTTGCCAGAGTCAAAGGTACCGGTTGGGTTTTTTTGCCAAAGGAGATGTTAATGCCTCTTTTTTTTTTGTCTCCTCACCCCCCTGGGCCACGTTTAGTTTGTTACTGCTGCGCTTCTCTTTCCTTCACCTCTGCCTTTCTCCACTGCAGCCCCTGACTCTGCATGGAGCGCTGCACTCGCACCTCTTGGGATGTGCTTTCGCCTTTGCATGTAAGTACGGCAGGAAGAGCCTCCCCCTTTCTGCCTCCGTGCCGGTGCCAAACCAGCCGGGCTTTTCTGGAGAGGTTCCTTAAGTCCACTTGGTAAAAGTGGCGTTGTTAAAACTCCCCGCAATTAACTGCTTTTTGAGGAGAAAGAAGGCGTAGGGAACACAGCATCCAGCTCTACAGCAGCCCTGCACACATCCAGCTCTGCAGCAGCCCCGCACAGCTTCCCCCAGCAAGCCAGCTGTAGGCAGACTGGGCAGACTGGTTGCATGGGCAAAAAGCCTTGCTGGAGACTTCGCACTGAGCTGGTAATGCCGCGTGTTCCTGGTGAGGGGGATTTGAGATTGAGGGGGATTTAGGATAATAGAAAGGAGCAGGAAAGCACGCCGAAACGTGTGGTTTTGGGATGCTGGTGAGCCCGGGGCATGCAGTGAACCCCCAGAATGGGAAAGCAAACCAAACACAGGTCGCTGAGAGGGGAGGCGATTGCTCTTTGTAGGGGGATGTGTGTGTCTGTCAGTCAGCCAAGAATGCAGAGGGGAACGAGGGTTTGCTCCCCAAAACCTCCCTGGGTTTGCACCATTGCAGCTCCTCCTCAAAACGTGCCGGTGCGGATGGAAATGTCTTGTTGTGTGTGATCAGAGTGGCTCTGTCCAGTTTCAATCCAGTTATTTGCCCTTCCGAGGTGTTAGAAGAGGGCATGGTTTTGTCTTCTCCAAGGTTGCATTTGCAGTATGAGACACCCGCGAGGTGCTCATCAGCTTGGGACAGTACAAATATGAAGGGTTTTTTTAATTACCGGAAAATAAAGCTGTGAACAGCGGTAGAAATATTGTATTTGTTATACATTTTTAATATCCTGATTGCCTTAAACGATAGATGTAGAACTTTATTACCTTGCTATTTGAAAATAACCCATGTTTGTAACTGAACTGTGTAACCTACCTACAGTGTTAATGCGATGACATGTATGCATCTGTTAGATATTGTCACTTTATTTGATGTTAAAATATTTCGTTTTTAATTACAGATTTGAATAATAACCTTGCAGCACAAGCTCAGTTATTTCTCCTATGTGCTTTAGGTCACCTATGCAAACAGCGCCAACGCTTGGAGCGGGGCGAGATGTATTTTTACCCAAACGTTGTAGTCTTGGCGTGGTTTTGGTGTGACAGGAGGGAGCAGGAGGTGTCCCTGCAGCTCCCCCGGTGCCTTTGCGATGTCGCTGTAGCTCCGTGCTGGCGTTTGTCACCTTTTGGTGGCGGTTGCGAGCTTGTCCCCAAGCCAGGGCTGTCTTAGTGAGGTCCCAGGCTCCCTGCTTTGTGTGACCCCTGTTTCCCCTCCCTCTCGTCTCGCCCCGATTCTGAACCTCTCTCTCTTCTCTGTTTCTCTCTCTCCGTAGCTTCTTCTTTCTGTAGCCGTCACCGCCACAGCCGCACGCCCCCTCTCCCGGGGGCCCGCAGGGCACTGAAGAGCCTCTCCCCGCCAGGAGAGGACCCATCTCATTCTCCATCGCCTCCGCCCTCCTCTCCTTCCCCTCTTGTTTCTCACCCGCGCTGTGTGTCTGTGCGGGCTCTGTCTGCCCCCGCCACGGCTCCGGCAGCGTTCAGGTACCCCAAGTGAGAGGTAATGACCGGAGGGGAGAGCTTGGCCATCACGGGAGATGCTCCACAGGGTTGGGTTTGTGTCTCCATCCCCGTTTCCTTCCCTTTTCCCATAATATGTGTCCTGTTGCGTTGATGGACCCCGTTTCGGGTGGCCATGGCCTTATTTTCTGGCTGATTTGCTCCTGTACGAGCAAATTGGGAACCTCTTGAGCAGCACTGCCTTGGACTCCCATTGAGGGCTTAGCTTTATTTTTGCAAAGCCAAATTGCAAATTGTTATATTTTTATAACAACATGCAGTGTGGAATAGTTGTTTAACTTGGTAACTTGTTTACTTCAGCCAAAAAAAGCTTGAGAAGTGCCAGGAGTGGTGTTTAAAGGTAAAACCAGAGCCTGCAAGCGTGGTGTGCAGTGACCTGTAGCTGGCCTGTGGATGGAAGGAGGCTGCCCCATCCTTTTGGGATGGTTTTCATGTGAGGTGATGGACTTTTTAAAGTTTCATTCTTTGAACCAAATACTGGTGATTTATTGTATTAAACGCTGACCTGGCGCTGTAACAGCTTACCTGTATTAAGTGGAGTTGCTGACGGCTGCCCAAGCTCAAAGGATGGGAATATTTGCACAAATATTGTGCCATGTCTCTTTGTTTCAGTGCTGGTGCCTTGGCCTTGGCCAGGCCCCCTGCAGAGGGCTTTGCCATGGCCCATCTGTGACCCTCTCCATGGCAGCCTCCAACTTGCCCAAACCCCCTGCTGGTTGCTTGCCCAGAGGCCACCACCGGGTGACTCCTGCGCAGTGAGACTCTCCCCAGTGCCCCTGTTCTGGGCCCTGCGACTGAAATCTTGTGTGTGGTGGCAGGAAGCTGTGACCAGCTCTGCAGGCTGGCAGCACTGAAGTGTCCTGCTGGGCTCCTGACCACCCTGGGCTGTTGGAGGAGCCCTGGAGACCTCGGATTTTAGAGCATTTCTGCTGCCCTTCACACAGGCTGTAGGGGAAGAGGCCGGCAGCGGTGCTGCTGAGTCAGGAAAGTGTGAGGAAGGGCACAACCCTTTTGTGGATTGACTGCTGAACTCCAAATAGAAATTTATTAAAAATGTTATAGGAAGGCAGGGAAGCAGATGGGCACGAACCAAATGCCAACACTTCCCTGTCTTGGAGCTGCATCCTCCCAGGTGAGACCACAAAGGCTTGGAGGCCTTGAGAGGTCTTGCGATGAGAGCATCAGCCCTGCCATGAGCCGGAGGTTGCAGCAGGTGTCCTCTAGAGGTCCCTTCTAGCCCAAATTTACTTGCCATGCTGTTACAGAGCCACTCAGCTTAGGAGGAAATGGGCTCAAAGCAGGGAGTAACTTTCCTACAGAGCAGGTAGTGAGTGAGCTTGTGGAATTTGTCGCCCCAGGTGGTCAAGGCAGACGTTGTCAGTCGAAAGATCTGGGATTTTTTAAAGGTAAATTCATGGTGAACAGAGCCAGAAGGAATTTTAAGGGGAGGGGAGGGAAACCAGGGGGAAACCTCTGGCGATGCAAGCGGTGTTTGGTGTGTGTTGGGCAAGGGGACGGGATGGAGCGGGAGTTGCCAAGGGTTTCCCACATGTCGGTGCTGGGGATGGATGGGATGTACGTGCCCCTTGGCTCACCCCCTGCAGGCAGTGCAGCTGCTGGGGGAAGAGCTGTCAGCATGGGGTGAGGAAGGCAGCGTGAAACCTGTCACTTTCTTTGTCACTCAGTGTCCCCAGCAGAGCTGGGAAAGCTGCCTCATCCACAGGAGCAAGCAGATGCCCACATTTCAAACCCTGTTTTTGGGTTGAACAGCCCTGTCACTGCTTAGAGAGTCAAAATGAGCTTAAAGAAACTCCCAAAGCCCAGGAGCAGCTTCCAGGCTGGATGTGCCCCATGGGGGGTATCTGCCATCCACCACAGAGGGGACACAGAGGGGACTGAGGTGTCCTCCTACCAACTACTCGAGGAAGGAGGCTCTCCCCCATGGTGGGGGCCTGTGCCATGGCTTGGGTTTTTGTGGGGAGGAAATGTGGGAGGTGGGAAATGTCTTTTTTCTCTCTGGCACTGCAGGTTATTTCCAAATGAGCCAGACCTCGCGATGCGGGGGGAGCTGATCTTGGTGGGACGTGCCCCGCTCAAAGACAAGTCCTTGAGCACCACCTTTGCAGCCACAAAATGCATGTTAGAGAAGCAGAGAGCAATGACCTGCTTCAGCAGCACCCAGATCTCCCTCCTTACACCCAAATTCCCTCCCTCCCGTCCCAGCCAGGCCCAGCAAACACCTTCCTTATCCCAGCCCCGCACCAACTCCTTATGCGTCTGCAAGCAGGTTCGGGCTGTAACCCTGGTAAGCCATGGCACCCTCGTCCCCCCATTTTTAATTCCTCCTCTCCTGATGTGTTTCATAGCACTGGCAGCCAACTAAAAGCAGCTGCAGTCCCTCAAAACTCCTCTGTGCAGGACCCGCGGGTGCCTGGCTTGGCTGTCAGGGGGTGTGAAAACTGCCTGGCTGTCATCTTTCCCATGTTAATGTTGTTACATCAAGTCCTGGAAACCAGGGGGGTTATTTTTATGTAGAGCTGTGTGATTTAACCCGAGATGTGTGCCTCGCTGGGGGTCTGGAGTAGCGGGCAGTGGTTATTTCTGAAATTCTGCCGTATTTTGTGAGGGGGGTGTAAAGTGGAGCCCTGGGACTGCAGAGCGGCCTGGCTGGAGAAAACCGTGCAGAGGGGAGAAAGGAAGGGTCGGGCAGTGGTTATCCCACAGGGATCAGAGGAAGGGCAGGAAAACACAGAGCCCTTGGAGAAACACAGCCTCAGGGAGGGCATTCCCAGGACACGGCCGGACGAGAGCTGACACCCAGGAGGGATCTGTCACAGCAACAAGGACAGCACCTGGGACGCCCACTGGATCCACTGCAATGAGGCGACGCCGTGCCACCACCCTGGCACCCCCAAACCGCTTACTCACAGGTACAGGGCGGCTCCAGACTGATCCAGGACAGCAGGAAAGACGACTCGGAGTCCAGGACAACTTTCTTTATTGCTACCAGAAGGCTTTCATCAGTACAATGGCTCCGGTTACGATACCTTCCTCAGGGCTGTGGAGAGAGCTGACAGGTGGGACAGGTCATTCAGAGACAGAGGTGTAACACCGAGGAGACGAGATCTGAAGGGTTCGACTCTTGGTTAGAAGTTACATGAACACAAAACGTAGGGGGTTTGGGGGGGGTCTTTTGGTTTGGTTTTGTGGCTGGGAATCACACACCTTTCAAACCTCAGCTGCCCAGCGCCGCAGCGAGCGGTGCCGGCCACGAGCTCAGCGCAGAAACGGGGGAAACAAGGGACTCTGCAGAATTTCGGGTTCACACTTGACGCAGAGCGTCAGATGCTGGTGAAAATCCACACCGAGTGCAACGTTTCTTGGTGCAAACGAGACAAAAATACCGGGTTGGTTCGAGGGAGACAAAAATCACTGCTTTCTGTGTTGGAAAAGGCAAACTTTTAAGTTGGAGAAGTCTCTGTGTAAGGTACAGAGCGGAGCGGGTGCGCCCCAGGGTACGGCCACGCTCCGGGGGTTGTCACTGCAGCGTGGAGCGGTTTGCAAGCACCGGTTTGGGTTTGGTTTGTTCCTCACCGACCTTACTGAAACCCTTCTTTAAAAACACCGCCGTGTTTGAACACCAAGTGCGAACAAAACCTAACCAGGTCTCTTTCTCGAGAACAAAAACCAGAAAGCTGCCGTGAAGGTCATGCACGGGACTCGCGGAGAATTAAAAGGGGAGCGGAAAGGGAGCGAGGAGCAGACGGAAACCGGATCCCAGAGGCCGGGAACAGCCCTGCACCACTGCTGTGAGCTCTTGGAGGTGGAGAACGGGTGACGAGACACAGGAGCAGAAAAACAGTGGAACTGACAACACTAGAAAGGAACAATTTTTTGCTACTTTTTTTTGTTTGCTTTTTGGGTCTTTTTTTTTTTTTAGATTTTTATACTTTTTTGTGGGGTTTTTTTTTTAAGTGCTTAAATAGTGGAACTATAATTAGCCGCACAAGAAAAAAATTCAGAAAAGGGTTGGGATATATTTTTTTTTTCTCTTTTTTTTTTTTCTTTTATGGCTCCCTTCAGTCCAGCCTGAGAAGGTACGGCCCCTTCTCCCCCTCACCGCAACCAGAAGCCGCCGGGCTCCGCATGGTTTTCTTTTGGTGCCGCTCGCAGCTACATGACGGACACCGGCTGCAAGGGCGGACAAGGGGAAACGCTGCCCTCCTGCCTCGAGACGTCAGCGCCGCAAACGGAGCCCACGTTTTCCAGAGCCGCCGCCGCTGCCGCCTCCGGAGCGACGTCTTCGTTGTAGAGACGCTTGATGCCGTCGTAGAAGTCGTCCACTTCCATCTCTTCCACCTTGCGCTTGGCAGAGGTTTGCTTGCAGCCGCCGGCAGCTGGCAGCCGCCGGGTGCGCGGGGGGCGGCGCTTCTGGCCGGCCGTTGTCCTGGGAGAAACCCGGCCCTGGGACAGAGGAGGGCTGGCGTTTGAACGCTCCTCTGTTACAGGTCACCAGGGTGTGCTGGAGGGGACTGTAGACATATACAGAATTGGGCGGCAGAGAAGCCTGCAGGGTGGAAAGGTGATGTGCCACGAGCTCCCGGCAGTGGATCAGCTGCGCGCTGTCCATCTGGAGGGGAAGACAAGCAAAGACACCGGCGTTGCGGCGTCACTACCGTGGAGGGGACAGCATAAGGGCAAGGAGAGCGCCCTGAACGTGCCAGCCACCCGTGGACCTCAGTTCTCAACGTGGTGGATGCAGGAGAAAGTGAGCGATGACAGGGCTGAAAAACCCCAACACAACATCGTAAGATACAGACTCTGCTGCTTCTCACATCTCGTGGGGATAGAATCACAGAATCACAGAATCGCTGGGTTGGAAAAGCCCTCTGAGATCATCACGTCCAACCGCTCCTGTCTACCCACTAAACCATATCCTTAAGTACCTCGTCTACCCGCTCTTTAAACACATCCAGGGATGGTGACTCCACCACCTCCCTGGGCAGCCTGGTCCAGCTTCTGACGACCCTCTCAGTAAAGAACTTCCTCCTTCTCTCTAACCTGAACCTCCCTTGGCACAGCTTGGTGCCGTTTCCCCTTGTTCTATCCCCCATCACCTGGGAGAAGAGCCCAGCACCCACCTCTCCACAACCTCCCTTGAGGCAGTTGTAGGTGGTGATGAGGTCTCCCCTCAGCCTTCTCTTCTCCAGGCTGAACAAGCCCAGTTCCCTCAGCCGCTCCTCATCAGGCTTGTTCTCCAGAGCCCTCCCCATCCTTGTGGCTCTTCTCTGAACACGCTCCAGAATCTCAACATCCTTCTTCTAGTGAGGGGCCCAGAACTGAACACAGCACTCGAGGTGCGGCCTCACCAGTGCCGAGTACAGGGGGATGATCTGTTGGTAATAGCATGTGAGGGACCCTTTCAGTTGTGAAAAGGCCACACTGCATCTTTCAGCAGCTCGAGCGTTTGTCTTTCCAGTGACTTGCAGGCCACATGGGATGCTCAAAATGAATGGCAGAGCAGCTAAAACGAGGTGCAGAGAAATCCCGTATCCATCAGGGCTCCTCCCTCCGTCACCCACCACCTGCAGCCAGGATTAATGTTTGCAGCCCTGTCCCAACCAAGTGTCCCTGCAGGCACAACCATCCCTGCCAAAGCGTCGCTGCAAGCGGGTTTCAGCAGCTATGGATCCAAAAGCCCCGGCTGGCATCGATCGCCCCAAACCCCGAGCAAAACGCAGCCCCCAGCGCCCCCTCACCTGTGCCTTCTGGAGCAGCTCGATGATGAGAGCCAGCCAGTCGGGGAGCAGCTTCTCCAGCTCCAGGCTGACGATGGCCAGCGCCAGCATGGAGCCCTTGAACTGCCGCAGCTGGTAACAGGCCATGCAGTGCAGCAGCTGCTTGGTGAGCGCCGCCACGTGCTGCGAGGGGCTCAGCTGGGGCAGCACGGTCGCCAGCTGGGGCCTGGTGGACACCGCGACTGCGTGGAACTGGGGGGGAGACAAGGACACGGGGGAGCTGGTGTCACCGAGGAGCAAAGCCAGGGCAGGCCTCAGGAATGGCTTGTGGCATCTTGGGCACACAAGGACCCTCCTGATTAAATTTCCAGGCGGTTTCCACACCACAGGGATAAAAACCAAGGCACTGAACACGCCAAGAGCTTGGTGAGGCTGTTCTGACAGGGCCTGATGGAGGACCAGGTGTCTCGGGGCTCTGCGAAAGGCCATCCCCTTCCACCCTGCCCTCGCAACAACGCGGGTTTGGCAGTTCAGGTGTCCTAGACAAAAACTCCTCCTCGAGCAAGCAGAGAAGAAATTGAGCAGAGAACCTCAGGATGCTTTCTCCTTCCATTTTCTCATCTAAACAAGGGGCTCTCTGGCCACACAACTGCTTTCTCCTTGGTACTACTCACTGTTTCCGTGCTGCCCTAGCTGTGAGCAAACCCACTAGGAATTAAGACTCGGGGGCAAGGTTTTTGGGAGCTGTGCGTCTTAGCGTGTGGCCTGACACACCTCCAAACAGGCCAGAGTGGCAGGTGGCGGGCCCACATTTTGGAAATTGTACCTGAAGTGTCCCAAGTCTCCTCTGAAACTCTCTGGCAAGGCTTTTTGTTTCAGGAACTCCTTGTAGGAAGGAATTACAACTGCGTCCTGAGGTCTGTGCTCCCCCACAAGGAGAGTTTTTGTGTAGGTACCTCTCAATGCGTTACTTACACCAACAGGTAACAGAAAGAGCGTGAGTAGCCCCTTACTTACAATATGGAGGAAATCCAGTGGCGTTGCCATGTGAAGATCCCAGTTCAGTTTATCCAGGATAATTTTCTCCATTCTGCGAATTTCAGCTGGAGAACAACCACAAAAGCTGTCCCGAGCCAACACCTTCAGTACTGGAATCCTCTGCAGAAGCCAACGCAAAGAAAGCAACGGGAGAACCAAGCATTGTAAAAATCCCATTAAACGCTTTGTTCCTGTCCTGGCAAGCGAAGGCAGGACTGGAAGAGCAGATCCAGACAGCACCGAGGCAATAAACAACAAAATTACCTCATCTTCCTCAATGGTCTTTGCAGCGAGGAAGAAGCAGCTGATTGCAATACAGTTCAAGTACTTCGGACGGGCCTAGGAGACACAAGAGGGTGTGTGAATGTGATGCTACTGAGGGATTTAAATCTGTTTCCTTCCCATCTCAGGAGGAGAAAAGCAGAAGGGCCAGGTTGGCATGTGGCAGAAAGCGCTGCCACTGCTGTTGGTGCTGCTGGGGGTCAGACGCTCGCTAGGGCGGAAGAGAACTGAAAAATGCTGCTGTTGTCTAGGGG
>NW_010194612.1:50536-70732 GCF_000695765.1 Mesitornis unicolor
CACCCATAAATATCACCACTAACGTAATTTTGTACTGCAGTTCTCATAACTGCAGCCCGGGGATTGTTCAGGGAGAGCTGGTCCTGTTGGTTTAGGCAAGGTAAGTGAAATTTGGAAGGAAAAGGGAGTTATTTTGTGTGTGGGTGCTGGGTGGAGGGTGGCAGGGAAGCGGCGTGCAGGGGCTGTGGGTACTCAGGCAGTCGCTGTGATGGCCCAGGCTAAGCCCCCGCTCCGAGCGTGGTGCATCTGCTGAGTTTTGGCTCAATGTGGCTGTGACAAAGGGCTTTGCTCCCAACATCAGTGTCACAACCCCCAGAGGGGCAATGGGATGTGTCCCCCTGCTCCCCAGCGGCTGGGGGGGTAGGAAAGGCCGAGGCGCCGTTTCTGAACCTCCTCAGAGCTGCAGAGCTGTGCCAGCAACTCCAGCACCGACTGCAAACGGGTCCTGTCCACAGTACGAGATGCTGAAAGCAAAGGTAAGTGGAAATCCTGCACCGAATGTGAAAACCCACCTACAACCTAAACTGCTGCCGTGGTTAGCTCTTGCCAGGTACATTTTAGCAGATGAAACGGGGCTATGGGGTGGTTGAAGGATGCAGGATCTCATTCAAGCTGTCAGGAAATCCAGCACCCTGTTTCTACAAAGCAAGAAGAATATGGGATCGTGTCCAAATTGGGGATCTTCTGACTACAGTCAGCCTCAGGCAGGTAAACAGGACTGTGCTCTGTCCAGAGCACTTGTTTCCTAACGCTGTCCAGACTTCAGCGGGTGCAGAGGAGCCACATTTGGGGACAGGGAGTGCACATGCACACTGTGCTGCTGCATTCAGGTGCCACTGAAAGCAAAGAGAATGAACTCCCCTGGGGCCAGACTGGAACTTGTTCTTGCCAATGCGGCAGCTTCAAAGGGAGGTGTCAAGTTAGCTCAAAACACGCAGCAAAAAAGGCCACTGTCTGCGTGTTGAGTAAAAAGCCAATGCCTAGAGCAGATCCCTGCCATCAGGGAAGCTTTTTCTCCCCATTTAATGATCATTTAGTCACCTCTTTTCCCCTCTCTAGAGACTGACCAGAAAGGAACAACTCTGTCCTTTCCTCAGATGTGTCAAACCCAGTCACCGTGCACCCCAGTCTCCCATGGGAGCCTCTCGCCCACCTCGGTGTGGCTGTGAAGGCCGCTCCGCTGAGGGTTAACGCTGTGCAGTGAGCTACAGCAAAGCTGCCTGCGCTCTGAAGCGTAACTGAGCAACAGCCGGCGGGGCAGCCAGGCTGCTTTAAAGTGTGGTCAGGGTGAAGGGAAGGGACTTGGGTGTCTTAATGATGAAATCCCTGGTAAAATCCCTGAGTTGAGCTGGAACCAGGGCTTTATGGGAGAGAAGTGGGGCAGGGAGCACAGAGCCCTAAGCTGTTTGAGCAGTGCTGGCCCTGACAAAACACCTTCAGATTCCTGTGCTGCCTGGAGCACTGTGAACTTCTTACTCATACTCTGCTTTCTCTGCAGACTGCTTGGCTGCTGCAAATTACTGAAAGAAAAAGCATACCGGAGGGCATTAGCTATTGAGGGATTTAAATGTTTCCCATCTCAGTACTTCAGTAAATCAGCTACTTGAAAACACCTTTAAAAGCTTCCATGGCTTGTAGTTGAAGTGTTATTGCCATTTATTAACATTCAGAGGGCAGGTTAAAGGATGATGGTGTTCTCCCACACTCGGTCACAGTGAAATGCAAGGGCACAGGCTGAGGATACCCCCTTCTGTTTGGATTTCCTGAGCTGTTTTGCTTACCTAACCGTGGTGGCGGTGAGATGGGACACACGTGCGGATGAGACCGCAGATTTGCTGAGCGTGGCCTGTAGCTGAGCAAACACGGTGAGGGATAAGGCTGCCCAAAGCCCCACTTCACCACTCAGTACCAAGAATTTGGGGGTTTTGGGTTTGTTCAATTCACACGGGTGCAAAACACAGCCCGAGCACATCAAATGTGCTTCTGTGGCAGACTTACAGGGACAGAACAGCAGCAGATCCAGACTGCAGGGAGCCAAAATGCTGACTTCTAGCTTTTTTAACCAGTTTCTGTGGTATACAGCCTCAGGCTGTACCTTCCTGTGTTTATTTTCCCCATTTCCCTGTGCGAGCCACTTGCCAGGCCCAAACCCGTCCTCAAACCTTTGTGCCTTGCAGCTCATTCACTGCCAGCAGGTGCTCACAGCAACTCTAGGTGGTTCAAAGGCGATTAAATGCAGTTAAAACACCAGAGAAATTAGGAAGTGAGCAGGGACTTGCCCTCGCTTCTCTGTCAGAGCGCTCTGGGTTCAGGCAGCATTTTCTTTAGCTTTAGGAGTCAATTTTGGGTAAGGCAGAGACTTCTCTTTTTAACTAAGGTATAACCTCTATGCAGCCTCTTTTTCTGATTGCTGAAGGTGCTGTGCTGAGGCAAATTCAGCATTGAACACCAGGTTATTGTAGTTGAAGAGGAAGGCTGCTGCTTTTCTCTTAGTTTAATATACATTTACACTAAGGAGCCACAATGGGCAGAACAGAGCAATAAAGGGAAATATTCCTGGCCGGTATGAGCACCGAGGCAGTTCCCCAAAACCTGTGTGTTGTCAGTAAAGCAGTGGCTATTTCCACTGAAAAGTGGCTGTGGAAAGAATCGACCTCCAGAAGTGCCTGACAACCCAAAATTAAGCTCCTGGAGTAGCACAGGTAGCATCCTGTATGTGAGTGAGAGAGGAAGAGGGTGTGAGAGCAGACAGGGGAAGTGAGCGTTTCCATGCAGCCACAGGGCTCAGACTGTGCACAGAAATAGCAGGGGGGGGGCGTTCTGAATCTATTTCAGTTCAGGTATCTGCAAATATTTACCTTTACTGCAGCTAAAAACCTGTCCAAAAGGCTGATGGCCAGGGCGAGCGTTTCTGGATAAAGGTGGAACTGGTATTTGAGCTTGGCCAGCCACTGAATGACCTCATCCCTCTGCTTTGGAGAAATGGCTACGTCCTGTTGGAGAGAAAAACAAACTGCTCTTAAAGGCAGGCTGAGCGAGTCAGAAACACCAAAGGTTTCACCTCTGCAGGAGTTATTCTGCACAGAAACAAAACCTTGTCTGCAAAGGGGGGGGCTTCACGCCAGCCCGAGTCACCACTTGGTTCCTGCAGGTACTTACCAAGGAATCTGCCCTGGAAAAGACAGCTTTATTTACAGCAACCTCAAGCATCACTGGGAGGTGTTACTGTGTGCTGGAGGAAAGAGGAAAGGTGTCTGTAGGGTGTCCTCTAGCTTAGCCCAAAGAGATTTATTCATTTTAACCTCTTTAGTACCACGCAGATGCACAGAAAAGCCCAGCTCTGGGTGCCAGGCGGATGTACAGCTCCTGACAAACCAAAGAGGGGGCAGGGAGGGAGCTGGTGTTTTGAGAGGAAAGGTTTATTTTTGCTTCAAATTACAGGGGTATTTTTAGCTCGGTGTATGTTAAAAAAAGAGAGAATTCTGAACAGTTTACAAGAGACCTTTAGGAGTACAGTTAACCGTGAACTGGGGCTGTGCAGGTACAATTTAACCTCAGAAAGGCTGGATTTGGGTCTGGTTTTTTTAGCTTTTTGGCCCAAGTCACCACCATTGATCTGTTTGGACGGCAGCTGAATTTCAACCACACACACAGCTTTCCTGCACCTTGCAGAAGGAGAAGGCTTAGGTCTTCCCCTAGAAACAACATGGGTGGGAAGGGAATATTGTCTTTCTGTGCTGCCTCTCAGTCTTTGCTCTTCCCAAAATCTGTCCTGGGATCTTCCCCCATGGATGTGCTGGTCTTTATCCCTCTCCCTCGAAGATGTACCTGTATCATCCTAAATAAGCAATGCAGCACAGTAAAATTAATTAAGCAGTGAGGTCACTGTTTCTTACTTATGTAAAATTAAAAGCAAAACTGAGACACTGCGGTGGCTGAAAGATAAAAACTCCCTTTGGGCTGGAAAGCAGAGGTTCCTCTTTGTGTGGAGGTACTTTCTGCAGCTCACAATCTGTGTGTGGCCAGCTTTGTGTTATCGCCACAAATCCACCTCTGCGGAACTCAGCCCCTGGGGTGGAGGAGCACGGCAGCCTCGTGTGATGGCTTTAATTAGGGGAAAATTAACCCAAACCCAGCTTGGAGGTGGCTGCTCCGAGGCAGACCCAGCAATGGCCCTCGGGACTGAAGGACAACCCACCCATCTCCTCCAGTGGTGCTTCCCCACCCTCGGGGATTTCAGAAGTGTTTTTGCAAAAGTGCCCAACAGAGCTTTGGTGGGGGCCAAAGAGACGCAGCGCTGCTGCTGCACGGCCTTAGAATAACTGAGACAAACTGCCCTGCGTGATCACGGCTGTCCCTTCATCTGCGCTGTGCGTGGTACCGATGGCGACGGCTGAACGCTCCTGCAGAGCCCAAGATTCACCCCGGCGCTCTAACAGTGCTCCTCTCCTCCCTCTCCATCCTGCTTGGCACCTCCAGGAAGTGACAGAGAGGTTTTTGCAGCTCTTTTCTACCTATAGAGCACACAAACTTCTCCACCCATCAGGAGGCTGTTGGGAGTGAAGGACAGAGCCCTGCACACCACAAGCTTCCAAACAAAATGTGTTTGGAAGCAGAGGGACATCAGCTTCTCTTCTCTTCCTTACATAAAGTCACATTGATCTGCTTCCTGCAATTATTTACTTCACTCCCTATCAAGAAATACCCTGTCTGTCACTCACTCTATGGAAGAACGTGCCTTTAAATGCTGTCAGCACACGGGAAGTTTCTGTGAAGGACACAAACAGGTATTTTAAATAACATGACAGGACCGCAGGTGACAGCACTGAATGAAGTGTGAGTGCCACACTCGGTGTCTTTAATCTTACCACTCCAAAGTGAGCAACCCCAGAGGTCAGTGATTCTCCCCACGGGAGGGAATACAGGGCCCCAGACCAAACACACACCCCAGAGCCCTGCAGTCTGTTGTTATTTCTCAAATCAGTTCCCAAACCCTATTTCTTAGGCATTCTGGCAGAAAGCTGCCCCCGAGGCCTCGGTGATGGCAAGAGGCGCACAGAGCTGTTGTGAGGGCTCCAGAGTGCGAGCGCAGTACAAATCATCTCTGAGAATACCTGAGACTTTTGGAAAATGCAGTCTAAAAAACATTATCTGTGAACTCAAATGTGACTCAGTTTTATTGCTGCCTAATCTAGGAAAAACACCTTACCTGATAACTTATTTTCTCTCATGTCTGCTGTCCCAGACAGGGATGTTTTGCTCTCTCACCTGTTTGTTTCTGCCTGGTCCTGCTTTGGGCTCCTCAGGGAGCAAGCAGGTGACCTTTATTAGGACTGGGAGGCTCCTGAAAAGGGCAACTGGAAACTTTGCAGTCAAACTGGTCCTTATTTGGGTCTCAGGGGTGTGTGTTTTACCCCCAGTTGACACCACTGGGTTGGTTCTCACTGGTACCAGTTGGGAATGAGGGGGGCTCTCGTGGTAATGTGCAGAAGTGGTGATTTACAGGATTTGGATATGGTTTAGGGGTACAGCAAAGAGCTCAAGTAACACACACAAACACTGGGGAGAGAGATTGCTGCTCAGGGAATCAGAAGAGCTGGGTGTGTTCATCTCATAAGGTTTTACAAAAATGGTAAGTCCGTCCCTGACAAAACAGGCACCAGAAAGAGCTACACAAGGGTATGTGGTGAGACAGTGGAAAAACTGGAAATAAACTGAGGTCTCACGATTCTCCAAGAGGTACAGAGAACAAATGGGAGGACAGAAATAAAGAACTAGAACCCACAAGAAAGGAGAAACGCTGTGTTTCTGTAAAAAAAAATAAACATTGCTTACACACCGCTCTGCTGCAAAGTTACTCAGTAGCGTGTAAAGAAATCAACCTTTGCCCAGTCTTTACTGCTTGATTTCTCAAGCATTAATCACGTGAAAACTTGTGAATGTCATCTGCATAGTGTATAACCCAAGGGGAATTAAAAAAAAAGACAAAATAAAAGACCAAACACATTCAAGAGCACAAGGAGGGTCCAGGCTCAGCCCACCTGTGTTTCCAGGTGGAAAAGCTCTTGTGAAATCTGGCTTTGATACTGTGAATACTCAGAGCCAGTGGCCTACATTTAAAGAATTAAAAGAAATACACACACCAGTAGGAAATGGGAGTTTTCAGGCAAAAAGTAAAAGCAAAACAGAAAAAGACACACGCATTATCAGGACCAAAGTCCCCCAGCAGATTCTGCATCCTGTACTAAAAATAAAAAGTCTTCCTGTTTCTCTAAGAGTTACTTTCTCCCTTTTAAAGAAGTCAACTGTGACACATACTTAGAAACTGAATTTGTTTGGGTTTTAAATATTAGAGCTAAAAATGGCTCTCCTAAAGAGTCAGAACTGGAAGTTTACTCCTGAAAAAAACAGTCATGGTGCACCTCCGCTCTGACCAGAAGTTGTTTTGTATCCCCACTCACGTTTCCTCATTTGCTGACTCCGATAAAGCCCTCGCTGTCGCCAGGCTGCCTGTGCAGCAAGGAATGGAAAGTCACACGTGCTGCGGGTCACAGATCTGATGGGCAGAAGGATGCAGGTTTCCTGACTGTCATGGGAAATAAACACCACCTTCATACGAGTGTGGGTTTGGGCTAACGTGGTTGTTTTTCCAAAGGAGGCAGCAGATGCTGGGGACTGTGACCTTCTTCAGGATAGCACAGAAAATCGGGTAATTCACACTGAGCACCCGTGACTGCCGCAATGAACGCTGCAGGAGTGCAGGAACGGGTGGCAGTTGGGTGTCAAGAACTGTAGGAACAGAAAGAGGTGTTTTACATGGCTACAGACACAGGGGTTTGGGCTGTGTGACAGGGTTTCCCCAGAGCAGCTCGCTGTGTTTATGTTCTGTTTTAAAACCCGACCTTTGTACGTTTTACACATACGCACGCAGTGATTTCAATCCAGTGTAATGGTTATTTACTGCTAGAAAACACTTCATACTACAGCATTCTAGCTGATAAAGTGAAGGTCTGAACAGACGTGCAGGCAAACAGAAGGTTTACAAAGACTACACATTTTTGGGGGTGGGAATGGCAGGAGCAGAAGCCCAGGGCAACAAGCACGGACCTCAGCAATGTTACCAAAGTGCACGGGAGGAGCAGGAAGAGCTCCTTCATCATCCCGACATAACTGCAGTCTGAAAGGACAAACCTGGTGTTTGTTCAAGCCAGAACCAAGGCTCTGCTGCTGAGCACAAACCTGGCACTGGGTTTAGCCACGGGGCTGTCTCCATACCTGATCCTGCTCTGACTTCACAGCAGGCAGCAGAGCTGCCTGCCCCGCTTCACTTCAGGAGGTGCTGCAATGACATGAACACTCCCACAAAGGTCCCTGGCAGCAGGGTAACCACCACAGACAGGGTTGAGCTTAGTCCTGCTGCTGCAGTGACGATCTGAACAGGGTACAGGTGAGGAACCTCATCTTCAAAGGGTGACAACGCAGTCCCACAAGGGAGGGATCGCTGGGAAGAGCATCAAATGCAGGTGGTGTTTTCTGAGCCACCAGAGTCAACTTCAAACAAGGCAAAAACACACAAGGGCTTTGTCCCTGTGAAATCTTCACACAAGAGCCTGGTTCGGTTACACTCTCAGCGTTCCTAACTTGTCTTGTTTTACTGTAATCTTATCTCTCCACGTTAAAATCATCAACCCCAAGAAAAATCACCAACACTGTCAGCACGAACAGCAGGCTGGTTTGCCACAAACCAGGGGCTGAAATTGTGTGTGGCCCCAAGACAGCCACAGCTCCAATATACTCAACACCTCTGATGACCAGGTCGCTTACTTGGAAACCTAAATGTGGATTAACAAAACTAACAGTGGGCCCCTTAAAATCATATTTATTCCTACAAAACAACAGCAGTTCCTCGTTTGCCAGAAAAACCAACCACTGGTCTGGTGAGCTTTGACAATAATTGCATTAACATTTTTAAAGAATCAAGACAGATCTCATGCCTTTACTAAGATGAATGCTGTGCAGAAGAGACGTTACCTGATTGGGCTGAATTTTCGGCACATGTGCTTTCCACATTTGAGCTTCCCTAGAGATTGCCGTCTCCAGCAGGAGAGACAACCTCTGGCTCTCCAGGGGTCCTGAAAACTTCATGGTGACCCTTGGATCCGCCTGCCACCCAGCTGGATACAGCTACCTGCAAAACCAAGGACATCCTGGTGAGATCCTGCAGCCACAGGGAGTCCTGTGTAAAACAGAGGAGCGCTTGTTTCAGAATTCAAATGATTTACACGCTGAAGCCCCATAAAAAGATCAATGTTGTCCCTCTCTGCACAGTGTGGGTTGTAGCTGCTCACAGAAGCTGCAACCTGTCTCAGATGCAATGCAAAGGTACCAGGGAGTTCAGGAAGGCTCCTCTCAGGTCCAATCACTCTGAAAATACATTTTATACACAAAACTTGAGGGCATAGCTCTAATTTTAGATAGGAAATGTGTTTTAAAGGGAGGCAAAAAGCAGCAAACCCTGTGACAGCCTGACTGAGTACAAGCAGGGTGAGTGAGAGAAAATCTCTGCAAGTACCACAGTATTCAGAAACACCCACTTCCACGGGCAGGAGCGATGATAAAATGCAACCTGAAGCACACCTTGCTTTCCACAAAACAGAAAACAGGGGGGGGTCAAGAAATTTCCACACTTGAAATGGAAAACAAAGCAAAGACTGTACTTTTTGTGAAGACAACAAATCCCACCAGGTATTTTCAAACAGGGGAGATGATCTGATCGAAAAGGGCATTCAAGGTGCTCTGGTAGGACATTACTCCAGCTGCAAATTTCTTGCCGATATTAAATCACATAGGCAAAACAATTCAGCCCTGAAGGGTAAATCCATGGGAAAGTTACTTGAACTTTCAGTTCCTTCTGGGAGCCCTTGTGAAATGTGAACCAGGTGGAAATGGGCCAAGCGCTAACCGGGCTGTTGTATAAAGCCTGGGTTGTTCATACAACAGTGGATGCCGTACTCACAGGAGATAAGGTAATGTGTTGGATCAGAGAAAATAAACAAAATCCCTAGTGAAAACAATCCGTTTATTGTAAATAATAACAGCTCTGAGCACTTGAAGATTCAGAGCGCTTTCATAGGGAAACTGTAGAACAAATATTTCCCTTTATTAATTTACGCAAGATTTTAATGGGCACAATTCACACACAACCTGAATGAGGTACAAAACCCCACTCAAGTCCCACTTAGAGCCAAGCAGGTTTTAAGTGGCAAATCAACTTCACGCCTGAGCCGAAAACGCCTTTATATTACATTTTTCTAAAACAAATGCTTCTCCATGAACAAAGGAGAGGATGTAATGGCTTGGCATACCCCTACACAAGGTGACTGGCACCATATACGGATTTTTTGGCTGGAGGGAACACCTAGGATCCAGGATTCCTGAAGGGGCTCAATATGCAGTGTTCTAAAACCCCTTTCCATCAGCTCCAAATCCCTATTTAAAGTTCCCTGCTTGACAAGAGGGAGACTATGCCTCGGGAGAGGTGAAACCACATTCCTCTGAACTGAACTATTTAGGTGCTTTTACTCTTTTTTAGGGGATTTTTGCATGTTGTCTTTAAACCTCGGGATGATCCTGACCACACTCATGGCACCAGAAATGGGGCTGCTGAAGGGCAAACCAGGGATGCACATTCACATCATCCCCCTCAGCTCATTCCCCTGGGGGATTCATTAGCTCCTCATGATGCCACCAAATTCTCCAGGTTTCCTATAGGCAGGACTGGTTCCCCAGGGCCCCATTGCCCACCATTTCCAGAGCCATCCAGGGGTGAAATTGGGAGGAAAATGGTGAGGATGGGATCAGACCCAAAGCCAGCGGAGAGGCCAAAGCCAGGGACCAGCGCTGGGAGCCAGCGAGCTCCTCGCAGCACGCTCGTCATTAAAAAAGCAGCAGTTATATTTAGCCCGACCGCGTCTCCAAAATATGAAATATTGATGGTCCTTTCTTGGGTTTGCAGGAAGCAGAGAGTAATCAGCCACCCCTCAAATCACTGGAGACAACACAGGAAGAATTTCAGGCCACAGCGAGCATCCTCAGGCAACTTCTCTTTCTGTTGTGACCACTCCCACTGTATTTACAACACAAATGGGTTTTACAGGAGCATCCTTAAATAGCAGTGGCCCTGCAAGGGACATTTTTAGTGACCAAAGGGAAAATACTGGGAAAAATAACCTTTCTTTTCTGGACCAGGGAGGGCTGAGGCACAATAACCTTTACAAGGGGAAAAAAAAAAGAAGAATGACGCGCTTGAAAGTTTCCCTCAGAGCAAGGGTGGTGCGCAGGCTTTTCCAGCACCGAGAGCGCGCCAGGCACCGCGCCAAGCACCCCGAGGGATGAAATGAGTTTGCATCTAAATTTACATGCCTCTTCATCAGATAAATGCATGCCATTTAAAAAAAAAAATGCCAGCACGCTCTGCATGTACACGAGGGAGCCGCTGCAGAGGATGAGGCAGGCACAGCTTCCCAAAATTCAGCACACCGAGGGACTCACCCTGGCTTTCTGCCTCGGTTTCCCTGATTTAAAACTAAACTTGCTTTGAAATTAAGAGAGTAAAATCTTTAGTGTGAGGTTTTTCACTTGTGAAGGGCTTTAAAAATGCTGCTTATCCATTAAAAAAAAACCAACCCAACTTGGGCCGTAAAATGTAACCCATCTCATAAAGAGTTCCCTTTTTGAGCCAAGTTTATAGTTAACTTCATTTCCAGTTTCCCTGGAGAAGTTTCGTGCTGCTACGTGCTGCAGGCTACGGTTTGGTGTTTGCGGGAATTGGGGCAGAGGGCTACGTACCCAGAAACAACTTTTTTGGGTTGGGAGGGGGGGAGTGTGCATTTGTAGAGGGTGCAAAATAAGTCTATTTTCTTAAGCTTTGCAATCACTTGCACTGAGAATATTGCAGATATAAGATGTAGTTACAGGGACGCATTATCCACTGGCTCGTAACACAGGTCCTGCTTGTCCCCTGCCTCCAGTTGCAGATCAGCTGTGCAATTCACTGTAAACAGGGTCACTGAAATCATTCAAGGCCATAATAAAAACCGCTTTTGTCTTGCTTGTGAGTGGTTTTGTTGCTTGTTTTTTTTTTTCTTTAAATGTAGATTTAATAAACAACAAACAAGACTTGCAGGACTACAGAAAGCCTAAAAACCGCTGTCTCTATTCTGTGCATAAATCCAGGTGGGTATTTTGGCTGCGAGGGGTGATCCCAATGGAGTTTTACCACCACACGCATTTCTGCAGGCCTTGGAAGTATTTTCAGCGACCAAATCTGCTTCAGCTTTAGCAAGCAATAACACAACCTCACAGCTGACCTGAAAACAGACACTTCTGGGCGGGGAAGGAAGGCGAAGCAGAAGGCAGCGAGGAAGGAGACAGAATCCCTCCAGCCATCTGCGATTTCCAGTGATCAAAAGGGGCTTTGCGCCGCTAGGAGAAATCATCAGAAATCATCCTTGTCTCTAACTGCAAGTTGTGATTAGAAATTTCAAAGCTGTGGGCAGGGGGTGGTGGGCTGGAAGATAATTTTAGCATCTGGGGCTTTCTCTTGGCTTAACTCTTTCCTTACCCCCTGCCAGCAAAGCATTATTATCAAACATAAAACACGTCACAGGTACATATAGGACGTTTCACCTTTACCAAGCAGCATATTTGACTTGTGTACAAGCCAGCCAACAGCCCTAAATTCGGCAAGAGGCAATTTTATTCACGCTGGGAGATGCAGAGGGCCCTTGCCATGTGTCTGTGTGACTCACCCAGCACTAACTCCCACAACCCGCTACAAAGGGGAGCCTGTGAGGTTTTGGCAGCACCGCTCGGGGAGCTCATGTACATCACACGCTCGCCACTTCTTTTCCTCCAACCAGAGCTTTCCTGGGAGCGCAAATAAAGTTGACCTCATTTTAGTGCCGGTTTTCCAAAACAAAGCCATTTTCCAAACATTTTACAGCAACCTGCCAGCTAAAAACACTGGTCTGCGACTGCAACGAGAGGCTGCGGAGCCGTGTTCTGATGGCAGGCATTTTTTAAGTCTGTTTTGAAGCAGAGAAATCCCAGGGCCCATCTGAAGAGGTTTGGGATCTCTCGTACATAAAATGGTCACCCATTGAGTGTGTAAAAAAGCTTTGCACCTGCAGGAGAGGTTCTTCAGGGTAGCAAAAAACATAATGAAGAATACAGAGGGGATAATTCAGGGGAAAAAATGCCAGGATGAGGGCATTTTTAAAGAGGAGGGAAGGAGCTGCAGAGCCTCTGGTGCCGGCAGTGGCACAAAGCCGCTGTGTGATGGCTGAACTCGGGGTTTCTCCTGGTTTTTCTATTTTCATGACTGCCACCGCTTTGTAAAATCCCTGCCTGCTGCCCAGTCTGTTCTCTCCCACACCCAGGGACTGTAAACCAGACCAGTCCTAACAAATCTCTGCTGTGCTCACAATTGACACCGCGGTTTCCTCACTTAAGAGAAGCTTAAATGGTATTTCCCAAAGTAGGCTCTCCTAAAAACCAAGGTAGGAGATGAACTCCTGAGTGAACTTTCAGACAATGTCACCATTCTTCCCTCCTGGTCACACAGGCACTTTTCCAGAGCCTTCCTTTCCTAATGGCTCCGGTTCAAAATAGGTTTGCATTTCCTTTTTGTCTCTGTTTTTGCCCAGAAAGGCTTTT
The DNA here is from genome assembly GCF_000695765.1 of Mesitornis unicolor. Taxonomy (NCBI): domain Eukaryota; kingdom Metazoa; phylum Chordata; class Aves; order Mesitornithiformes; family Mesitornithidae; genus Mesitornis; species Mesitornis unicolor. The sequence continues at coordinate 63,254 of NW_010194612.1, forward strand.
GGTCAGCAACAGCCTAAAATTTTTGGTGCCACAGCTTGCAAATGATGCAAACAAACTGTTTCAATCACAGCTCCTTGCCCCTTCAAGGTGGCGTGTGGCAACGTACCAAGAAAACAGTGGCTAAAAGGTAAATTTGGGATCCAGCCCTGGGAGAGCAGCTCCAGCTGCACAACGTATGTGTGTGATGCAGTGGAGATGAAACTCAACGCACTTTAATGAGCTCTGCTGTGAGGTTTTGGTTTATTTGAACCTAAAAATCAAAGGAGAAGTTATTAACCGATGGAGGCTCTCTGCTTGTGTGGATTAAATTAAGGAAAAAACAAAACCCTTGCAAACCAAAACCCCTCTATGCTGTTTTATGAACAAGTCAAAAGAAATGTTTCTATTTTATGCTTTTTGACACTGTGGGCTCATCATCTGGCTGCTGATGTGCACAGAAAACGCCTCTTGAAGACGCAAACTCCTCGCAATATTTATTAAAATCAGCTAAGGGTAACATTTCAGTAGGAACGGGCCCTGCTGGCATTTGGCATATGGATCTCATCACTCAGGGACAGCCGGGTCAGGGGTGTGAGCCTTTTCCGTGTGCACCAGGGTATCACGTCGAGGGCTATGGGACAATTCGGTCATGTGGCAAAAAGGTGGTGCAACCTCCTTGTTCAGAACTGAAGCACAAAACTGGTGTAAATACAAACAAGTATTTGCTGCAATGATGCCATAATTTTCACACTGTTTCAAACCTAAACTATGGGTAATCCACGAAAGCAACAGCTGTGATTTTGTGAGCCCCGTCCCAAATTCTCTGTACACTGTTGGAAAAGGAGCGAGTGCAGCTCCCTGAGACAACCCACAGGTTTGTACAGCAACCTCTGGGTGCTGCTTTGGGACCTTCTGGGTGTTTTGGGGACAAGGTCCAGGACCATTGAGGAACACCTGGGAACCCTCTGAGGAACCTGAGGGTGTCTGCTGGAAGGATAAGGGAAGCCCCAAGGCTGTGGGCCTGGGGAAGCTCCAGCTGCTTCTGACGAGCACAATCAGCTGCCCCAAATTTAGGGAGGGTCAAAGCATCCTTTCAGCCAATGCTTGGGCAAGGTCCATATAAGAGCCAGGCCCAAGGCCCCACCCCTTAATGGAGAAGTGGATGCAGAGGGCTGCTGTGGAGAACTCAGCTAGAGCTGTCCCAGTGCAACCAGTCTCAGGTATGGTGGTGATGCACCATGGAGCAGTTTCTCCAATAGATATTGGAGCAGCTGCCCCATCCAGGGTGGAGGTTTTGGTGCAAGCAGAGCTTTGGATGAGGGGTGCACAGGATTTTCTCTGGGATTTGGCTGCTTAAAGAGCTTCAGCCCCCATCTGCAATGGAGAAGCAGGCAGTGTCTGCCCACACTTTTAAGGTAAGTGAAGCCTCTGAGGAAAAGCGGAAGCCGGGGGCTTCTGGCACTAACAGGAAGGTTCCTGCCTCATGTAAGGGCTTACAGCTACACAATGGGTTAAAGGGAAAACACATATGGGTGATGTTGTAATAGGTGGAAAAATTAGTGAATTAGGCCTTCTACAGACAGCTGAAGGTAGCTTCAGGTTTGCAGGCCCCATGGGGGACTCCAGACACCTTGGTATCTGTAAGATGGCCAACACAGCAGAGCACAAGCAGTCTAGGTGGTTCCTGGAGTGCACTGGTAACAATTTCCCAACCCAAGTGATAGAGAAGCCAACAGAGAGAGGTGCTCTGCTGGACCTCACGCTCCACTATGAGGAGAGCCTTTTGTCAGGGATGTGAAAGCCCAAATTTGCCTTGGCTGTGGTGACCATGAGATAGTGGAGTTCAGGATGCTAAAGGCAGGGGGGAAGGTCAGAAACAAGCTCAAAACTGTGGCCTTTAGGTGAGCATGCTCTGGACTCCTCAAACATCTGTTTGAAAGTGTCCCCTGGGGTAAGGGCCTGAAGGGAAGAGGGGCCTAACAATGCTGGTTAGTACCTCCTTGAAGCTTAAGACTTTCATCCCAGTAAATACCAAGTGAGGCAAAAATGCCAGGAGGTCTGTGTTAAATAAACATGGAGCTCTTGGCAAAGCTCAAACACACAAAAAACGCATTGCAGAGGATAGAAGCCAGCATGGGTGACTGGGAGGAATACAGCAACACTGAGCAGTCAGGGATGAGGTTAGGAAAGCCAAAGCCTAGCTGAAATTGTGCCTGGCATGGGATGTCAAAGACAAGAGGGGCTGCTGTAAGTATGTAGGAGACTAAAGAAAGACTAGGGAAAATGTGGGCTGGCTGAGCAGAAAGTGAAGTGGACTGAAAAGGAAAGGGTTCTTTTATTGAACTGGGGGAAGCTGATGGTATCCTGGGCTGCCTTAGGAGCTGTGTTGCCAGTGGGCTGAGGGAGGTGCTCCTTCCCCTCTATTAAGCACTGATGAGGTCACACCTGGAGTGTGTGTCCCATTTGGGGCTCCCCAGAATGAGAGATGTGGACATACTGGGGAAAGTCTAGTAAAAAACCACTTATGAAGGGCCTGGAATAGCCCTCCTGTGAGGAAAGGCTGAGTTGGGACTACTTAGCCTGAAAAGATATGGCTCCAGGACAAATACTACTTGAAAATGTATTTATTAGTGTGTGTGTGTGTGTGTATATATATATATACACACATACACATTTATATATATTTTATATATATGGATAAGGATGGAGCCAGGCTCTTCTTGGTGACAAACAATGATAGGACAAGGGGTAATGGACACAAGCTGGAACACAGGAGGTTCCACTTCAATTGGAGAAGAAACTTCTTCTCAGTGAGGGTGACAGAGCACTGGAACAGGCTGCCCAGAGAGGTTGTGGAGTCTCCTTCTCTGCAGACATTCAAAACCCGCCTGGACGCCTTCCTGTGTAACCTCATCTGGGTGTTCCTGCTCCGGCAGGGGGATTGGACTGGATGAGCTTTGGAGGTCCCTTCCAATCCCTGACGTTCTGTGATTCTGTGATATATATATACACACAAAGGGAGGGCACAAAGAGAATGGAGCCAGTGTCTATTCAGTGCTGCCCAGTGACATGACACAGGCAAGGGGCACAAAATGAAACATCAGCAGCACTTTTTTGCTGTCTGGATGACAGAGCATTGGTAGAGGTTGCCCAGAGAGGTTGTGGAGTATCCATCCTTGGGGATGCTTCAAAAGCCATCTGGACATGGCAAGAGGTTTTAGGTGACCCTGCTTGAGCAGAGGGGGGTGGAAATGACCTCCAGAGGTCCCTGCCAGCCTCAACCATTCTGTGATTAAAGCACAGTGCAGCAGTTGAGGGCTCAGCTGTGTGCCCAGAGCAGCTCAGGGGTTCTTCAGGCAGCAAATGCTGAAAGCAGAGCAGGAAGGCTTAAAAAAATAAAAATAAAGGAAAACAAACCTGGCATTATGTAATGTCTCACTGCTAGTCTCCTAAAAGCAACACATGCAGAGTATGATTCACTTCTCCTGCCACCAATATAAATTGTTATAAATCAACAGTAACTTGAAGGAAGCCACTCGGAGGAAAATCAAGCTCATAAAGTATGAGAGTGAGCAGTAATTTCATGTAATAGGGCCAGAGGCTTTCAAGCTCATAAAAGCTAACTCTCTGCAGTCAAGGGCCAACAGGCATTTGGAATCTAAAGCATCACGCACCACCTTTTGAGTGCTATAATCCCCTGAAACCAAATAAATACAATGCCTCTATGGGCAAAAACACAGAAACAGGATTCAGCAGTAATTCTTTTTGTCTTTTGGCAGTAGTGGGTCATTAACATAAATGCACAGCAACAAAACCAAACAAGTTTATACCCAGTTCAACACCCACATCCAAAAAAGGTGTAGCTACAATGGCTTGATTCCTCTTGACAACAACAAAAGGGAATTTTATCTGAAAGCATAAATGCTCACCAAGGCCAATATTTTGCTTAGCAGATTCTGATTTGTTTCAGGGTAAATCATCAGTGATTATAGCTAATATCAGGATATAGTGTGAGGCACTAAAAAGGGATAATTATGAGGAAATGAGGTATTATCTGCTGTTGAAACAATAGATCAATTATGAGCACAGGAGCTGCAGAGCAGCATTCTTAGGCTCTGAGGGTACCATCTCCTCTTTCTCATCAACCAAAAAGAACCCGCAGTTATAAAGCTTAATTATGCTGCAGGAACTTGAGCTTGCTGACTAATTAGCCTCTTGTTGAGACAATACGGAAAAGGACCTAATTCCAGTTGCCCACAGAAACAGGATGGCACAGGCCTGGCCTTTCCCTGTGGATTCATCCCCTGTCCAAGGGATAACTCTTTGATATTCCCAGTTCTGGACAATCTACATGCAACAGTCCACAGCCTAAATTAAACTGCATTCCTAAAGGAAGCAGGCTTGGCAGCTGCATGCCAGCAGTTAAGCCCCAAGATTTGAAGTCAGAATCATTAGGAAGGTAAAGGCTGAAATATTTGGGAGCCAAGTTCTTGTCTAAGACCATTCTTGACCACTGTAATCAAGAGCTACCCTAGCTGAGAAACAGGATCCTGCTGTATACAGCAAAATACCACCAGAAAGGCACAAAAGCCTCAGGCAAATGGGTTCATCCAGCACAACCCATTATCCCAGTAAAGAAAATGTTTGATGTCTGGGCTGATGAGTAAAATGGAATATCTGCAGAAACATGTTGTTAATCAGTGAGCTTTTAGCCGAGTTTACCGCATGGCAAGTGCGAATACCCATTATGGCTAATACATCAGTGCTGGTAATATTTGCAGTTAGCAAACACACAGGAAGGGAAAATTTCAGACTGCATCTGCTGGGAGACACCAGAGATTTTCCTTCCATCTGAAATGACTTCATCTTGCTTTTTTTGGCATTTAAAAACAACTGCTATTGTGCTGAATTCTGAAAGAAGCCACTCGCTATTCCCAGTGCATCAGAATTGTGTGAAATAAATCCACCTCCTCTGGCCAGCCTGGATCTCCTGCTGCTTCATCAGAGCAATGTGGTGACAAGTACCTGGGTTTGTACCTTCTCCAGCCCTACTAAGTGTCACGAGAGCAAAGGAAAACAGTCACGGCTTGTTTTTGGGTAGGTGAGCTCCAGACACCCATTTCACATCCTGCAGGGGAGGACCTCCAGATCCCACAACTGCTTCACTCCATATGGAGATAAAAACCTCCTCCTCTACTCGCATTTTGCTGCCTGCTTGGGCAACGGAGTCCTAAGGGTTATCATTTGGCAGACAAAACAGGATGTCTGGTTTTCCTGAAACCATTGGTCCTGTCCAGCCTTTTTAAAAATCTGTCTCTGGCAGGCTGGAGAGCAGTGTGAAATACACTGCAGATTGTGCATCAATCTGATCTATCATCCAGTGTAGATGGATAATTTTACATCACCATCACAGCTGCACCAAATCTTACTTCCTAAAAAAAGGTGCCATGTAAAAACACAAAGATTAAACCCATGGATATCCATACTCCCCAAAAGCCAGTTTAGTGTGAGGTCAAGATTAGTTATAGCTTTAACCAGTGCACTGCTGTGCAAGTGCAAAGGAAAGCATCTTTCCCACAGGCCCTCTAGAAAGGCACGCTCCACCATGTGAATGCTGCTCATGTTCTCATTTGTCGCCAGGATGAGGTACGCTATGAAGCAGGTAAGCACAGAAAAGTTGAGAAGGTAAAATGCAAGATACTAATTACAGGGGAGATGCTCCAAGCTGTCAAAAGGTACATATTTGGGTCTAACAACTGCCTTGAAAAGCTTATCCCAGGGCAACGGCACTCTCAAAGGCAGTGGCATTGAACAGCCTCGCATTTGGACTGAAGTCTATCTAAATGGATCAATGTCTCTAAATATGACTAACAAATAATCTGATAATAGGAAAATAACACATTTCAGAAGGTAAGTGTTGATTCCATTCATTGAACCAAGTCAAGCTCCTCTTTACTACCTGGTTGTGAAGAGGAGTCCAGAAGGGAGGGCTGCACAGGCAATTTAAATGAGCCACACAGCTGGCCCCTGGTTGCACTGATCAGCCTCAGGTGGGAATGACAACTGTGCAAGGGACAGGGCTGACAATGAGGTCCCTTGGCCCTGGGGGACCAAGGCTGTTCTCCCTTCATAGCCAGCATCCAACAAAGCTAAGCTGAGGCATGTCAATGCCCTCAAGTGCTGCTGACAAGGCCAGGTCAGAAACACCCCACAGGAGAGCTGCTCTGCTCACCACTAGCTCTCATCAATGCTGGCTGTGGCCCCAAACATGAAACAAGGAAAATCCCAGCCCCAGCAGGCATTCACAGAGCAGTACCTTTTGTGGAGAGGGTCCTGAGAGAACAAGGCTCTTCTCATACAATGACAGAAGCAATCTCCAGAGTATTTTTAAATAAGGACCCAGAGCAAACAAAGCATAGGATTTGGTAATACAGAACAGACACAGTAACAGGAATGTCTAAGGTTATTTCTGCTGTAACAAACTATACACAAGATCTAAATTGAGGTGAAGGATAATGAGAAGTGTATATATATACTATGTGAAAGTTCAGTTCCTGCTGGGATGAAGCCAAAAGATCAGCTTCTCGCATCCCACGCCAAGGTCTGTGCAAGCAGGGATGAGAGTGAGCCGTGCCCCTGCTTTACCAGCCTGCCAAACTACTTGAAAAGCAAATCTGAATCACTTACAGCAATCTAAAACCAAACCCTGGAGACAAGGAAAAGATACGGTGATTTGCTTTCTGAGAGGTGAACTCCTTCCTGGCCTCCCCTCGCAAAACCTGGGCTTTGCACGCATGTACACACAGGCACATCCTTTACATTGGGGCAGAGGCAGGGGGCAGCCCCAGGGGAGTGGGTAGCACAGCCACATCTGCCACCCCTGAAGGGAAAAGGTGAGATATGCTCCAGGAAGGAGAGCTTCACAGCCATGTACATTTTTGCTTTATTTAAATATTTGGTTAATAAAAATTCACCCTCTTATCTTTTGAAGGGGCTGTGCAATGTACAGGCTGTGCAGCACAGCACGGAAAGGATGTTTAGGAAGCACACAAAGGCTGATGCTGAAGAGCACTTCTAAATTCAGGCTGGAAACAGTCCGCCTTCTAACACCTTGATTTTTAAAAGCAGGAAAATGCAGGATTGCTCTTTTTTTTAACTCCTTCAAAGGGTCAAAAGGGGAGGGTAAGGGAACAGGTTTTTGAGTGTGCTAAGGAGAAGTTTTCAGGAGGATTTTTTTTTTCTGCAGGTCTGCTTTCCACTCTCTGGTAATCTCGCTCCTTTAGCTCACCCCTTTGGATGCGATATATATTTATAGAACACACTACTCCTCTTTCTTCAAAGAAACTTCTTCCATCACAGCCGGGAGGACAAAAAAGGGAGGTGAGGGGAGCCCATATCTGCAAACGGAGTACAAGAAAACCCCAAATTCCGCGCACCACGAAGACCCTCACCCCTGCCCAGCGCTCTGTCACCAAGTCACACCTGGGGACACGGATGGGC
>NW_010194613.1:0-37397 GCF_000695765.1 Mesitornis unicolor
GGACAGCCAGACTTCAGATGGTCTTTCCTACAGATACTGCCCGACTGTGAGATGAAGACAAACCTCTGTAATTCACTTCTACACAACAGGAACCTTTCCTTGGGGCTTCAAGCCATAAGAGATTGTGCTTATCCTTATTCAGTGTGTATATAGCACTTGGGTTTTCCAAGGCACCATCCAACTGGAGGTGGATTATCTTTTAGAGGAATAGGTCCACGTACATAAGAACTTAACTCCAAGCTTTTTAATCACAGCATTCAGACAACTTTCTGCACTAATACACACACATTACATCATACGATGTTATCTGACATTATTTCTGAAAGCTCCTACTGAACTTTACCAACACGAGTTTTCAACTCTGTTATGGCTTCTGTCATTTTCGAATTTGTCCTTTACTAATTTTACATTTCATCCTCCAAGACAAGACTTGTAGGAACTGATAGGAAAACAAGGTAGCTCAACCGTCTTGCCAAAGCTAATAGAGGAAATCTCCAGGGAATGAAGACCCTGCATTACATCACTCTATTGATTTTTAGGTCACAAGAATGCCCCTCCAGCATATCCAGGAGTACTATTAGTGAAATTTCTCCCTAAGGAACTACTATGTGCTGCAGGAAGTCCATGACAAACGCAGATGCAAGTTTTCAGGTGGGTTATACATAGTATTTATCCTCCAACTCTAACCACAGAGGCAAAACCTAAAGTTACTGTGACAATAATCTGCATCCTTAAAACTTCTATTAGGAGGAAAACACTTGTTGGAAATTTTATGGAGGTTTGGGAAAGAAAAATTGGAAGCACATTGGATTACCATTGCACTAAGTGACTTTACATAGATTGAAATAGCAATAAAAATTAAGTCAGAAGTCCACAGAAGTTCACAATACGTAACAATTCATAGACACCCTCCAAAATTACACTGGGGGCAGAGCATCCAGTAATAATTTTTCACCCCATCAGGCATTCCAGGAACATCTGTTCCAACTTCACATCCTTCTAACAACTAACAGACGTTTTCAGAACCTGCAGACAGTTGGTGAGGGGAATCTGGATGAAACAGGGGATGCGGTAGTGGGGAAGGGCAGAGTGGTGGTGTGTCAAAGCACAGCTTTGGATGCAGCCAGTCACAAGTTTTCATCTGCAACAGATCAAATACATGCCCACATCTGGACACAAGTAGACAGGCTTAATACCACTACACCATGGATGAGCATTTCCTGACATCAAGTTTAAAGGCAAAATCCGGAATTCAAAAACTCTTCAGAAAAATATTCAAAGTATGGCTGGAAGCTTTAGTCAGATAAATCCTAGGAAATAAATCTCAACAAAAAATACAAAAGCAGGCAAGAGACAATACCTTTATAGCATGCAAGTGTAAGTGCACTTTCTTTGAACTCGTTGGAGTGAGTGTTGATTCCTGCACCATATTCCAGCAATACTCTCGCAACCTCAACATGACCTGCACTGGCTGCTTCCATTAAGGGGGTATGGCCATTCTCATTGTGGTCTTCTATGTTAGCACCGGCTTTCAATAGCACCTTCACTATGTCAACAAAGCCCCCAGCACAAGCGTAAGTGAGAGCTGTGTTCCCTGCAGAGAAGAAGAAGTCGACATGAAAGCCCTTGCCATCACCCGCTCCTGATACAGGAAAGGAAATGAGTTTTAACAGCTCTAAACAAAACCCAGGACATCACCAGCAGCAGCCTCTTACCACACGGCAACGTTACTCCAGCCAACAATTTCAGGCTAGGTATCAAATATACAACTATCACGTGAAAGAGTCTTAACGCTAAACCAATATTATAAATCAGGTTTATTTTTTCTTTGATTATTATGTTTCTTACTTCAGCACACAAAGAGATCAAATACACAGAAAGATCAATGGGTAATTTTCATGCTTTGGGCAAGGATGGTGTTCATTTTTTTTGTATATACCCTATAGTCCCTTGAAAAACTTCTACTGCCTGGATGAAAATAAATTTATAAAATTTAAAACTCCAGTACTGTGACACAATCACATACAGCTCACGTTTTAATGCTACAGTCAATTTTAATGCAAGTTCTGCTTAACATGACTAAAGATCAAGATAAAAAGATCATTTCATAGTTCAGGCTCTCGACTTCTTAAAAATTTGAACAAAGTCGAAATCCTATCTTAATATTAGCAGAACCCAACTGCAGGTTAATACTCTCAGCAAGGTTAGTTAAGCTGTGGTCAAGCATCAGCAATGTAGATGACATTCAATGCTTTACAATTGTCCCTCCTTTGGTAAAAAGCAATAGATGGAAATAACTGGTCTTAACCAGATGTGTCCCATGGTGGTCTTGCTGGGAAAAACTACGTTTGATGTATTTTTCTGGTCACCTAACACTGTGGTTTTCACAGGAACAGTGCTTTCTGTTACAGCTCATGTTAAAAATTTACTAATGGCCAGGTCTGCTCTGTATCTGGCCTGTTCTTACCAGTTCCTGTCACGTTTTTGTGAGTGAAACTATCAGAGAGAAGCCCAGATGTTCAGAACAGCTGCCCATCTTATGTGCCAGTCTCATTAACTCATGCTGCTGCTCCCCAGTTACCTGTTGAAGACTGCGCGTTGACATCTGCACAATGAACAAGGAGCAGTTTCACGATATCTACATAGCCTCCGCTGGCAGCTGCCATTAAGGGAGTTATGTCTCCTTTATTCCCTCGATCTTCAACGTTTGCATGCATTGCTAGCAGCACCTAGAGAAAGCACAAATTCTGCCCTTAGATACCCAAATATAAAAGCCAAACCACTACACAAATTAGTGCACTGTTGATACAGATGTGATTTGAAAACAGGATTGTGTGACTGGGAAATGAGTTTTTAGAAGGTAATCACTTGAACTGTTTGATTTTGCTGCTATTTTAGATCCTCTTGCAACGTCTGCTTGGCAGAACAGCTTGACTGCATCAAGAACAACGCCAGTAGATACATCATAAAACACGACACATTCCTCAGACAAGTCCCTTAAACCTGAAGGCACACGGGACAGCATTTTCCATTACAAAGACAAACAATAACTGGAAGTCCACAATAAGCTGTGTTAACTGATACTCTGTTTACATTATAAATCATAGAATGGTTTGGGTTGGAAGGGACCTTAAAGACCATTTAGTCCAACCCACCCTGCTATGGGGATATATATAAAAAATTCTTACAAATGGAATAACTAAAATGTTTATCTGTCAAAAGAAGCCCCTTAGACAATGCTTCCCAAAGGCTTAGTTGTGATTACACTTGTTACTTACTTGTGCCAATTCATAATATCAAAAAAAACAGGCCAAGCAAAGGAGACTCTCCCCTTCTTCCGTGTGTTCATTGACACTTCTGCCTTCATCCAGCAGCTTCCGGACAGCATTGACATCCCCATCTGAGCATGCTTCTGCCAAACTGCGACTGCAAAATCAGTCACCACAAGGTAAGCTCAAAATAAATCTACGATAGGCAGCTTTTCTATGCAAGGAAAAAGTCTTTGCTTAAAGACCCATAACATTAACACTGAGGCGTATTAGAAAATGTATCTTACCTATTTCTTTAAACAGCACAAATCCTACATGGATCACTACAACTCACCCCTAAAAAAAGCCCTAAGAGGTAACTACAAACTAAGGGTGAGAAGGAAAGACAAGATGAACCCCGAGTTCTTGGCATCTAAAAGCTCAGAAGTCTGTAATCACTACTTCAACCACCACTAACCTCTGAGGTAGAGAAATAGCTATTTCCCCTGAGACCCAGGAAAGTACACTACAAACAAATCTTGAAGAAGGCGAGCTGAGCTTCAACTGATTTCAAACCAAATCACCTGCCCTTTAAATCATTTTCTGTTTAAAAAAGAAAGTCTAACAGCAAAGACAATCATTAAAGCACTGCTAAACACAAGTGCAAACAAGAGCAAGCTGCACTTCTCCAAGTGATGATAGAATCTGATTTAGAAAATACATGCGAGGAATCACGGAAACCAAAGCTCAGTAAATGCCCTGGTGGGAGGGGAAGGGAACAAGAGCCCCCTGCTACTTCCCTTTGCTGGAGTTCTTATTTCTCTTGGTCCCTTTCCTCAGCTTCTCACACCATCCCAACAGTTTGGAAATCACTTGCATTACTCCTCAGAGTAGAAAATATTTCAGGACCCCTAAAGATGCTTCAAAGTTACCAATGAAGAAGAAAGCTTTAAGATGACGTGGGACAAATCCTCATCTCTCTCCTCGTGGGAGTTAAATACCGTCCTCACTAATTAACGGTTATGAAAAGTTACCAGATAATACAGCTTCACTTTCCCCAAGTTCCTGAGCAAGATCCCGGGGCAAATCACTGTACGTATTGTATTAGAAGTTGGAAGAGAATACCAATGAACTAATTAATGAGCTTCCAACAAAGCACGCTGAGGCAGTAATTAGAGAACTATCACCAGCTTTGCTACAGCTAAGAAATTAACCCAGTTTTGAAGTAAGAAATCAACTGTGTAGTACACAGAACAGGTTACAAAGTCACTTTCTTTGGTACTGATCTCTTATACTTTGAGGCAATAACCTGATGGGACAGCAGTTGCACCTTCAGATTTAATAACCGTGCTTCTGCTAGCAGTGCAGCAGACTTTACCAAGCAGTAAATATAAAACTACCTGAATTTGGAATTAAAATGACAAAGTTATAGCTGGGGAAGCGGGGATGGGGAGCGATCGCTACATACTTGTCCACTTGTCCCGCGTTGTGATTGTTCTCTGCTCTCATCCGCGTCAACGCGGCGGCAGCTTCGTCCAGGGCGCAGCTGACGGAGGACGTCAGCCTCCGGAGGACCTCGGGATCTGCGAAGGCTTTGCCATCGGCAGTGGACAATTTACCGATTCCTTCAGGGCACGGCGGTTCATCAGTCGGGTTAGTAGGAAAGTCACACAAAAGAAATGCAAAGACACTATTTTAGATTCCAGCCACATGCACTATTAGTTAAAAAATCATCTGCAAACATGCCAGAAAATCAGCTGCTTAACAGTCACTCTTCACAACTGCCTAACTCCTTAACATCTTACTACAGTTAATTAAAACTATTTTTCAACTGGCAGCTTCATTACCTGTCCCAAATTCCCGAATACCTTTGAAAAATTAAAATAAAATAGAAAATTTAAAAAAAATAAATCTCAGGGAAATAAGGCCAAGTCCAAACCCAGAATTTTGGCAAACAGGTTATTTATTCCACAGGCTTGGCTTAACATTTTCTGAAAGTGAAGAATTTTCCCATTTAAAGTGTCCAGTTATGACACCTTTCCCACCCAAAATGAAGTGGACTGAGCTCTAATACACCTTTTCTTTTTGAAGGTAAGGGGAAAAAAGTGATTAGCTTCAATTGCCAATAATTTAACATTCTAAACTGCACGGCTCTAGCTACAGGCACAACAATTATGCAACTACGTTTCAAATATTTTAAGTATACTTGAAACCAACGCCCCCTCCACACTAACGTTACACAGTAGAAATGTTTGGACTCGAGGAAATGTTGTAAGAGTTTATTTTTTAAAACAGTTGCTATGACTAAAGCTGAAGGCCCATACAGAACAGCAGCATAAGAAGGTATTTATCCATCCCACTCATTTATACAGCTGACAGCAAATCCTGGCCCAGCTGTGCAGTTCTGCTCCACACAGGTTTCACTCCACAGCCTGTTTTACATATGCAAACATCCCAGTCCAGTTGCCTCTGCAGCACAGGCAGGGCTTATATTTGCACATACAAATGTGCAAATAGTGTAAAGAAATGCATTGTTTAATAGTATGTTCCCCCAAAAAAGAAAACAATTGGTTTCATATGCTCTAGATTATAGATTAGCTACCTTCACCAGTGATGGATCAGCAACTTTTCAATCTCTTAACTGTTATACAGGGTCAAATTCGATATAAACCTCTGAAAATAATGCATCTTATAGCTTATATTTTTACACCTAAATGTAATTTTACAAATTATATCTAGATGTGTCCACACCACACCCATCTGATTTTCCACGACTGCCTGGTGCACTGCAGAGCAATGAGAGCAGAGCGAAGTTGGGCCATGAACCCCTCACGTACTTGAAGATGCCACCGGCCACGTGCCCCCTTCCACCTCCAGACTGTCGAGGCCATAACCCTTCTAACCCTGCTGCTAAATATAGGGAGGTTATAAACAACAGCCCTCAAACAGCACAGCTCACACCTCACAGATGAGCATGAACTGAATTTAATGTTGGTTAAAAAGGGGATGTCGGTCGTGTTGGCTTTGCAAGTGGGGACAGTGGGGACAGCCACTGCAAAACTGTTCCAGTAGAAAGTGGTATCTGTCACATGGATCTGCCCCCCAGGACAGCTCACACCAACTCAGATGTTCACACCAGCTACTCCTGGTGGCAGGGCTGGCTTACACCAGCTTGTGGTGTACATAAAAGTACAGCCTAGGGAGAGAAAGGGAATTAAAGCTTCACAACCTGGCACCGAGGCCTCATCTAGGACCACCGCAACCGAAGCTGAACACTGCGGCAAGTGAAGTGGAAAAGTACCTGAGAGAAACCCACAGGATTTAGAAAAATAACCCCTGAGCAAAGGTTAAAGAAGCACAGATTTAGCTTACAAGGAGCAGATTGCAAGATCTGCTGGGCCACAAACCACCAAATCTATGGGACACCGGCTGCATCTGGAAAGGGCACGTCCATCAGTTTAAACAAGTCCAACAGGGATGCGATGCCCAGTACCACTGAGTACTGTATCAGTAGGCTGAGTCTGCAGCAGATGACTTCTTTTTTCCCCTAAAAAAAGTGGCAGATAATGCCAGACAGTCCCCAAGTTAGTAACCATCATACTGAACTAAGAAAATTAGCCTGGGGTCAATCAGAGAGGTGTGTTAGAACAAGCAGCTCACCTTTCAAGGGAAAAGCTTGCTCATCAGATACACACCTACGCACCTATAACCAACACCAGCTTCCTTGTTGACTTTCAGACTCATCGGGGTATCCCTACCATGGTTCCAGTTTTAGGATAACCCGGAATGAGCTGTAGCCTCCCAGTGTGATCTCCCTCGGTTTAGCGAGGCAAAAACCCAGGTATCACCTCAAAGACTGGAACTCAACCAGGGCTGTGTCTCTGGAAAAGCAAAGGGGCAGATGTGCTTTTTGAACTTTATACTTTATATATATATATATTTATGTGCTTCTAAATGTATTTATTATCTATACTATTTAATATATTATTATAATACAATCACATTATATCACTGATGTGTCTTTGACTTTGCCATGAGGAATCAGAGATTACATTCTCTGACAACCACGTCTGTGTATTTTCACGATTTGAACACTAAAGTTGAAAGCCATGAATAAATATTGAAGAATCAACACGAATAACCTAAGCCAATGTTGTTTCAAGCTCACTGCAGCAGAGGAACAAGTCAGCTGCCTACAACGGGCCAACCGTTCCCTTCTCTTCTAGTTCAAGAGAAAGAACATTTTCACAGGAGCATCAGTTGCTCTCCCCTCCTTAACTGGAAAAAGTTCATATCAGGGATAAAGAAAAGAGCTAAGTGTAGTTTCTAGCTAATAGCTCATAATTATCACCGTTGAAAATACCTTTAGAAAAAATTACTCTAGCATGGAGCCCACAGTTAAGTCCCTCACACCACACACAACTGGTGTCAATATACACTTTGAACAGCAAAAGAGATTATTCCAAAGAGATCAACATAACTACGTGTAAGAGGTAATGTCCAATAATCCTCAAAAAGCCCACAGACTCAGTGCTATGCTCCTTCCCAGTCAGAATCACAGAATATGAGGAGCTGGAAGGGACCTGGAAAGCTCCCCCAGTGCAACCCCTGCCACAGCAGGATCACCAGAGCAGTCACACAGGAACACGGCCAGGGCTTTGAGTGTCTCCACACAAGGAGACTCCACAACCTCTCTGGGCAGCCTGGGCCATGCTCCAGAACCCTCACACTCTCAAAGTTTCTCCTCATCTTCAGCTTGAACCTCCTGTGCTCCAGCTTGGGACCATTGCCCCTTGTCCTGGCATTGGACAACCCAGAGCAGAGCCTGGCTCCTTCCTCCTGACACTGCCCTTTCCCAATGGATCCCCAGGAATGAGGCACCCCTCAGTCTCCTCTGCTCCAAGCTCAAGAGCCCCAGCTCCCTCAGCCGCTCCTCAGCAGGAGATGCTCCACTCCCTCCAGCATCTTTGTGGCCCTGCTGGACTCTTCCAAGCAGTTCCTGTCCTTCTTGAGCTGAGGGCCCAGCACTGAACACAGTATTGCAGTTCCAGCACACCGTATGTGCTAACACACACTCGAGGCTATTCACCTGCTAACGTGTCCAATTTAAGGTCTCAGGTTCATTGCAAAGTCTAACTCAGCTCCAGCCCACGTGGAGTCATCGCTGGTCCCCGAGGTTCCCTAAGGTCTTACCTCACTTGCCCCCAAAGATGGTTTTGATGGAAATGTGGCCCAGATATGCAACCTTTTTTAATGCCATGTCAAGAACCTACTTTAGCCAGCACGGCACACAGGCAGCACCTCAAACAAGGCAAAGACGGCTCAGCGAAGGAGAGACCGAACTTTGTTTTTGCTTCTTTATTGGGATCCTCACTCAGAGGAATCAAGAAATTCTGGACTGTGCCAACAAGCAGTAACTCTATCAGACAAGTATTAATTCAGTATGCAGCACAGAGGTGCTGCCACAAGGCAGCAACAAGCAGGACTGAGCAGACCCAGGCAGGACTGAGCAGACCCCGATCTGGAAGGTCTCAAATCCACGGCACAGGTACAGCTCCCCTAACAGCACACCAGAGGAATTCAGTTCAGCTATGTTACAAGAAAAACCCAAGGGAAGATTTCCTAAAGACAAAAAAGGTTTCTCAGCATGTTTTAAGCCACATGTTTGAAGTTTATTTCTGGTAATACTTAGGAGCGTCTGCAGAAAATTCCCCTTTACTATTTTCTGTAAATTCTAGCAGTGGTGGAAGCAAGCAGAGGTGGTATCAGCCATCTACCAAACACCAGCCTGAGATGTCCCGACTTCCTGCTTGGTTTATGTTAACAGAAAGTGATCTTTAATTCCCCATATAACTAACAAAAACACACCTCCAAAAAACACCACCTCAAAAAAACCCCCAACAAAACTTTATCCCACCGATTACATGACCACACAGCAATGGAAACACGGGTTTTAGTCTTGCAGAAGAGATTTCAGCAAGGGTGCGACACAGATTATTTCAGCCCATCTGAAGTGGGAGTGGGTTGTGCTGGCTCTGAGTTTTCTTGTAAAAAACAGTCCAAAGCCAGGCAAAACAACACAAAGAGAGATTTTCACATCTAATGCAGTACCCAGGAGCGTGTGGGAAAGGAGACCTCCAGAAGCTGCTAATGTGAAGATGCCCAAAGGTGAGCTGCACCGAAGTCTGCAGAGATCTTGCATCTGGAATATCCACACTTGGAAAAACACCAGTAACAACAACAAAAATTCTTTGTATGATGACATAAACCCTGCCTCTGAATAGCTGGTTATACTTTGCCTTTCAAAACCCCCCCATTTTGACACCAATTTCATACTGCACAAGTCCTCTCCTGACACACCTGTCCTTGTTAAAGACATTGGTGGCAAATACCCTTTTACCATCATTTTTTACCTCAGCATTCAGAAGAAAGATGAACTTGGAACAGAAATGCCCTGTCAAAGCTTTCGAATTCTCACTCCTGACATTTAAAATGTCACATATTTCTGTGCTGCAACAAACTTGCTCGTAGTCTCACCCCACCATCCCCATCCATGGACATGCTGGCACATCCTTGAGAAGGTACCTAAGCCACTTGGCCATACCCTTTCTAATCACTACACACGCTGGCACATCCTCGAGAAGGTACCTAAGACACTTGGCCATACCCTTTCTAATCACTACACAGCAGATTATCACACATTACCATGCCATTATGCATGGGATTATCCATTAGTGCTTCAATAGGCACACAACTTAATCACCATGCCGCTATGCATGAGATTACCCATTAGTGCTTCAATAGGCACACAACTTAATAGATTACATGAATCTCTTTAAAAACCTGTAATTATTTTGAACAAGAAAATACCATGAACTAAACCGGCTGGGTCCCCCTTCCTGCTCCAGATTGCTCCTAAAGCAGTCTGTCTGCACTGTGTAATACCCAAACTCAAAGACAGGAAACCTTAATCCGTATTTAACAGAAAAGGTTATCCCCAAAAGGGCAAAATAAAAAGTCTTCTGAAACACCAGAAGAGCTACACTGAAGCTTTCAGCCTTTCCAAAGACAAGCACACGCCTCTGTAACCTTCACCACTGAATACCCAAATTATGGCCTGACTTTATCCTGTTTTAACTATGCTGACTACAAGAATTTTTCCTTTTAATACATTTGGCACAAACCTTCACTATCAAACTGCATTTTTCCCACCTGTGTGGCACAAACAGAATTCACTGGCTGCAACTTTGTGTTCTTCTCTAATAGTATCTGGGCACGCTAAACAAGGCTCATTTAGCATGAAATTAAGAGCTACAGCTTGGGGGTTTGGTGGGGTTTTTTTGTGTAATTAGCATTTTACAATATTTCATGTGTCACCATCACAGCTCCCCAGACTCCCAGAGCAGCCGAGTTTTCAATTGCTACAAATCAGATCCCTGACAGCAAACGATCACACCCAAAACCAGGCATTTTCAATGCCAGCTGAAAAATCCCCTGCAGATCATCTGCTAAACCTTCTCTGGCAAAAGCAGGAATACGATTGTACTCTCCTGAATTGCATTTCATGGTCCTAACCTCCAAATATCCCTTTCTTCACAAATTCCCACTCCTAAAATGAGGAGGAGCTCAGCCACTGGAGCAAGAGGCACCGGTGAAAGGGGGTGTCTGCAGAGAACCCAGAGCCCATCACGGCACACACACACACACCAGGGGAGGAAAAAAATCACCCTTCATCCCAGCTTCTCATTTTTCACTTGCTTGACACTGCAAACTCTTACCATTACATTCGCATTTACATATATTTGAATGCAGTTGTCAGAACGGGAGCCAGAAATTCTGATGGCATTTCTTTCTGTACAGCAACCGTAGCAGTGAGATTGTCTTGTTTTCCAGAACCAAAAGCGAGGAAGTATTCTCCAGCTACAATCAGATCTTCCTGATATTTCGGTGAGATTTGGATGACAAGGGTTCCTCTTTTTGGGATCATCTGCTTTTACATCAGCGTGCTCGGATGTCTCAAGATCCAAAAACTTGATTTCCAATTCTTCAGCACAAACAGGGATTCTCATTTAACTCATTAACATTCACATTTCTTTTGAGAGATTCCCCATTAGATTTCAATTCAGCCTCACGTTACTTCACCATGAGGTTCCCTAAGCAGGTAATTCACAATATCAGCCAGCAACTTCCACTTTTACCCAAGTTTGGAAGCCCTGGGAGCAAATCCAGCACTGAAAAGCCAGCTCGACATAGACTTACAGATGTTTCCAGCAAAATCCCCATCTCCCCAAATAGTCTGCAACTTCATCCAATTCCTCTCCACCAACCCAATCCACCCATTTCCTTTGTTTTCTGAAGGCAAGAAAGAATATGGGTATTTGACAGATAGGGAATACCACACGTATTTTAACTTAAAACATACGTAACTGGCAAGAGGAGAGAAAAGCGCAGCCAGAACAGAAGATTCCTGCCTGATGGTGACAGCAAATGCCCACTAAAGCACCGCAGCCACCTCACACACATTTCCCCTGTGCCCCTCATTCACAGCGCCCAAATATTGACGTTTCCTATCAAGCAGCTTTAGAAAGAAACCCCAACCTTGCCATTTTTCAAGACTTTGTTTCTAGGAAAGAAGCATTTGCCTCACTGCAAGGTGACAAGTTCTCAGAGTGGATCCTCAGCACTGCTGATTTCTGACAGGAACCGGGAGCTCCAGACGCATTTATCACCTATGTGCATAAAATCCCACTGGTCACAACCAAATGCACCTTGATCCCATAGATATTACAAGCAGGTAATGTGGAAGCATCATTAATTACTCCTGTGTTATAATTACAGATGTACTCCATCACTGGCAAACGGCTTTCTCACCCATTTCACTGCAGGTAAGCGTCTGGGTGAGGTGTTTGCCTTTTGGGTTACCTCATGCTTTAAAGCAGCAGCTACAATTAGGACAAAAGCAATAATACAGTAGAAAAATAGCCGGTTCTGTCACAGTCACCATTTAAACAGCAATTCAATGGCTGAGTTGCTTTAAATAAAGCAAACCAGAGCTCAGGGGATAATGCGAGAGGGCTCATGGTTCAACACACAGCCTGGAGAATCACACTCAGGTACAAGAAAGTGTTCGTATTTCCTCTATAAAAGAAGCAAAAAATTTAATACAATTATGAACAGAACAGATATTAATGCTGAACTTGTCTAGACTGCTCTGGAGTGCTCACTCATTCGCTCCTTTTCCTTTTTGGGGGGCTTTTTGTGGTGTGTTTTGAAGTCTCTTTGGAAGAATTAAGCCCTGGTCCAAAACCTCGCGAGCACATTGCCCACACCTACGAAATACTACACCCAACCATGGCAAAAACCTCCTTGGCATGCACTGAAAGCTATTACTGGTTTATGTAAGTCCTTACTCTCTACCTACCACTGACAAATAGGTTTCAATCCACATCTAAGTGCTTGTGAGTTTATCTCACCTTTGATCCCACAGCATCCAAGATGGAGAAGCAAGATAGGAAGGAGGGGAGAAAGGAGCATCTTCCTCAGCCCCAAGATTTTGTACAGGGGAAAAAAAAAAGAGTAGTTTCTTCAAGGAACTTGGCTTTTAAAAAGAAAAGTGTAGGGCAAAAGAGATGGAGCTAAACCAGAGCTTTTCAATGTGTGGCACCAGAGATCCCGACAGAAGGGATTTGTTCAAGCTATCCATGTTTTGGCTTGCAAGACGTATCGAATGCAAGTAACAAACACTTGAATTCGGCCTTGGAGCAGGAGAAAGCTTCTGTTTTACTCATTATGAGCTTAAAGCAAAGAGAGAAGACCATCCCAGAATTAAAAAGAGCACTTTTACCCATGGCAACTAAGGTCTCCTTTCGAAATCCTTCTGATTGTAAGTGTAAGGTCTTGCCTTTGAGAGGAATATTCAACACACGATGCTAACTTTAATCTAAATTCTAAAGGACAAGGATGGGATTAAGCACTAGTTTGTAAACATCTGCATTACTCTGAGGGTGAATTTGTTCTGGTGCTTCTCTAGGATTAAATGTGAGTTACTGTATATTACAATTAAATAGCAGCTTATCACTTAATTATTAATTTTTTTTGAATGACCACATCAGGGATTTTTTTTAGGTTGGTTTTTTCCACCCTTACCATAGATAAAAGCCAGTGATACACACCCAGAAAGCTTTGCCATGGCAGCAAAATCACAGCAAATTACTTGGGTGCCCGATGCCTTTTGCAGTGCCAGCCCTCTCATCCCTCCCTCAACGCCTTCGCCAGGGCCGCAGCACCAGGAAGCATTCGAGCACGTTTACACATTTAAAACCAACGCTCTCCTGCTCGGATCGAGCTTGCCAGTGATTAGCTAAGGGAAAACTTCAGCCACAGCCGAATTGTCTGCCTGGCTTTGTTCGGTTTAAAAGGGCAGCGGCTGAAAGGGCAGACTCAGCACATGTCCCCAGTCACCTGCTCCCCCTGCACCCACACGTACCCGCACGCTGCAGGGCATCGCAGCAACAGCACACGGGGCTAAACCACCACGCGGGAGTTGGGAGCAGCTACCGAGCGCCCCAGCAACAACCAAAGGCATCAGGCTCCAAATTCAGAGCTTTGGACACCAGCTCTGACACTCCTGTGTTGCAAGGAAGCGTCCAGGCTAGACACTGAGAAAACAGAATCAGATCGCTTCTGGTTGCTTACACAGAGTGGTATTCAAACACATCCTGGGCTGCAGCACAAGAAGTGTGGCCAGGAGATGGAGGGAGGGGATTCTGCCCCTCCGCTCTGCTCTGGTCAGACCTCACCTGCAGTGCTGTGTCCAGCTTTGGAGTCCCCAGCACAAAAAGGACATTGAAGTGCTGGAGCGGGGCCAGAGGAGGCCACAAAGATGATCCAAGGGCTGGAGCAGCTCTGCTATGGAGACAGCTGAGAGAGTTGGGGTTGTTCAGCCTGGAGAAGAGAAGGCTCCAGGGGGACCTTATAGCGACCTTCCAGGACCTGAAAGGTGCCTATAAGAAATTGGGGAAGAGCTGTTCACTGGGGCATGGAGCAATAGGATGAGGGGGAATGGTTTTAAACTAGAAAAGGGGAGATTTAGGTTGGATATGAGGAAAAAGCTCTTCCCCATGAGGTGGTCGATCACTGCACAGGTTGCCCAGAGAGGTGGTGCAGGCCCCATCCCTGGAGATATTCAAGGCCAGGCTTGATGGGGTCTGAGCACCCTGATCTGGTACCAATGTCCCTGCTCACTGCAGGAGTTGGACTGGATCAGCTTTAAAGGTCCCTTCCCACCCAACACTTTCTGTGATGCTATGATTCTAAATTCCCTCAGGGCATTTATTTTATTTAAGTGGAGACTGCAGTGCTTCCAATATTTACCCACACAACTACAAAGGCAGCAGCTTTGTAAATGATCCAGAAGCAGAAATCACAACATCTGATAATCATGACCTTCAACAGCAATTCTTTACTTCCTGCCATCAAATGACCCCATGGACAACAGAGATGCAGGAAAAGGAGAAATTAAATAACCTTTGAATGTTATCTATAGGCAAACATCCCACTTGAACTCTTCTCTACCAATTTCTAGCAATCAGTGGAAAACCAAGTCCAAATGGGCTGTAATGGCTTTCCTGAACTGGAAAATGGCTCAGTACACAGTGACTACCTGCAAAATAAAACTGAATCTATTTCTACATTTACATTCAATAGCCAAAAAGCACAGCCACATCACAAGTTTCTCCTCATTCATCACTAAATTTTCCTGCATGCTCCTTTCCCTGTAGGGACTTCCAAACCATGCTGCTTGCTTGGTTTTGGCAACAGAAGGCAAAGCCAAACGAAGTCAGGCCAGGTTGGTTCGAATCGTCTCACTCATAGATGGTTTAGGTTGGAAGGGACCTTAAAGATCATCCAGTCCAACGCCCTTTTACTCAAAAGGAAATGCAGTTCTTTGAAAGCAAAGACAGAATTTCAGCCTTTAGAACAATGCAGATTCAAGAAGCTTTTTTAAAGGACATATCCAAACAGGAGTGTCAGAAATATATATATATGTATGTATGTATAAATATGCACACAGGAATAACCAACTGCACAAATACAGAATAATTTGTTCAGGTAACAGCTCTTGAGAAAAGCATTGGTAGATTTATAAAGTCAAATTCAACTTTAAACCACTATTTCTGCTGCAAAAGGCAGACAACAAACCGAGCTGTGCAAACAAAAGCCCAGATGAAATAACACCCCTGCTCTCCATGAGCCAGAGCTCAGCTTGCCCAATGTGAGTGATTTGGGGCAGCGAGCTCTGAGGAACAGAGACCACGTACGGAGACCCCAGAGGGGAACAAGAGCAGAGGAAACCTAAACAGCAGCAGTTCAGGGCAGGGAAAATGTGATGCTGTTTAGCTTTAAAATAGGCTGGGAGAGCTGTGGGGCTGCCAGCACCAGGGAGTTTGTGGGACCAGGTCCTCAGCACCCATCGGGAACAGCACCATTTCCCTACGGATCAACTCCATCTACCGACGTTTCTTTCAGCCCTGGTTTTCCAGAAGGTTGTGTAGAATTTGAGGAAAAGCTGATGGCAAGAAGTCAGTAACTGCTGTCTTAGATCGAATGTTTTATTACACAGGGAAAAAAGTCAACACAGAACCACACCATGCCTTTCGTTCCCACAGCAAGCATTTTCTTGGTGGATACAATGATAAATTTGTGCCACGCAATAATTTACTGGGTTTTTTTAAACTTTCCTGTGTGTTGAATCCTCAAGTGTTTAAACACTTCACTTTTACAAAGAATATAAACCCCATTTTTTGTGCAAGATGCTTAATGTACCACAGCTTGTTTTAAAGCAAGGTATTTAAGTCCTTTCAAACTTATAAATTACTTAGCTTTCAAAATAAGGTCTTTAAAAAGGCAAAAGATAATTTATAACAGGCAGTTAAAGTTCCCATGCCCCAGTGCAAGAAAAAAAGCCACTTGCTTTCATAAGCAGAATCAAAGCTGAGTGGCAGTACATTTCATTTTGCATTAATCTGGTGAAGAGTAGCTTGACTTTGCAGAAATAGGCAGAATTTGGTGATTTAAGCTATGCATATAAAATATTATAATATGTTTTCCTAGAAACTTGTTTATTGTAATGACTTCCTGAATATACAACAGTCATATTTCATCAAATTTGAGAGCCCAAATGGAAAAAAAGCAACCGCTTCACCTGTTACACCATGTACTGTAACATATCAATGACTCTGTAGAATCTGTTGCTCCTGACACTAAAAATCCCAAATATTTCATATCAATACAAAACTGATAAAAGAACAACGTACTGTGGGTCTGCCAAGAAGAGCTCAGTGAATTCCTCTCAGGTGTTGGACAGTTTAAGCAACTCTTACATAAAGAAGCAGCAACAGCCCCGCTCTCAGTACGACCGCGTCACGGCCCCCAGTACAACCGCGTCACGGCCCCCAGTACACTTCCAGTCAGCCCCAGAAGGGGTGGCCACGCAGCCAGCCTGCCAACCTGACTTACCAGTTTGTCCAGTACGGAGCTGGGTGGCTGGCACTGGTTACTGCCACCACACTTCAGAACATTAAAAAACCCTGAAATCCACACGGGGAGATTCAGATCCAGTCTGCACACCATGAGGCACTCACCTCACACCCAGACTCTGCTCTGAACACTTCTAAACTCTGGTTTTATCATCGCATGCTAAAGAAACTACATGACTGACATGCAGAAATCGATCCAAAATTCATCCTGAAACCCAAGTCTGTGTCATTGAGCTTTTTAATAAACTATTAGTAAAGTCTTCTTGCAAGAGACAGAGGCTTTTCTACCTCCTCACTCCTTCCTCACTCTCCTGATGCACTTTGGGAGAGGAGTTACATTTTGATGAACTCAAACTGAAGTGTAGTAACTGCTTCATTTCTCAAGGTTGACATCTATGCTCCTCTCTTACACTGGCACCACAGCCAAACCAGTAGCCAGTTTAGAGAAAGCAAGCTCGCATGTGAATGAAACAGAAGACAGATAAAATGCTGTAAGACAGATAAAATGCTATACCACACTCAGATAAGATACTTTCTGCAGTAGGTCAGCAATATTTATCAGACACTGGCTTTAAGTGACCTGTGGTTGCTTGCATTCCAGTTTTCTCCTGTACTTGCTTAATATCAGACCCCCATAACCAGCTCACCTGCGATATTGCTACTTAGATGTTTATCCACCAGCTCTAACACAAATCTCAGGACAACCAAAACTGCCGAACACCAGTCCCACCACAGCCCCCGTGTGCCCTGAAGGGGTGCCCAGTGCAGACCACAGCCCTGCACAGCTCTGAGCCCACTGCAGCAGCAGCACCAAGCCCAGGGCAAGCTTCTGCACCCCCAACACCATTGAGGAACCACACATGTAAAAAATAAATAAATAATAATAATAAATAATAATAATTAATAAAAGAGTAGGATCTTGTCTCAGTACAGGCTAAATCCCATCTCAATTCACACAGAACTGTCAATAAAGTACTGCTTTTTCTCCTGCCCAAGCCCTCTTGCTCTCCTCCTTCGGCTGAGGCTGCTCAGAGCACCAACGTAACAAGAAGTCCTGAAAGCAATACTGAACAGAAAAAAGGTTTAAACCAGGAATACGCCCATACTGGAACAGGAGAGCAAAGAGGATTTCATCTTGCAGAAGAATCCAATTTGCATGAAAAATAAAATACGGCACAAGTAGAATAGAAAGAAGTAGAGTTAAAAATACATCCAAGACTTGGAAAAAATAATGTTAAAAGGAGAATTGCACAGGATGGTCATAAAGCATTGGCTGATTAATAATGACCTTTGAGATGGATATATCTATTTATCTATCCATATATATGTTCATATATATGTGTATATATGTACACACACACACAGGAACAGACAATTTCAGAGACTGAGGAGTACCCTGGCCAATTTTATTACTTGACAAAGTAAGCCTTGTAACTTTTTGTCTCTTCTCTCCCTATTTCCCATCCCTGCTGAGGAAAAAACTTAAAGAATACAAAAAGCAAGATCTTCAGATCTGGCAAGGTAAGTTATCTGTCGGATACCTACAAGCATCAATTGAAGTGTTACAATAATAAAACTGTTCTTCACAGCAAAATCCAACTGAAGGAGCCAAAAAGCACGAAGCTGGTACATTTAGTGCACTTTCAAAGTATGGAAGTTAATTTGAATAAGAGCAGGATTAGACCAGGACTTTTTTCTAATCTAAAAGCCTACTAGATTAGAAAAAAAGTCTTAAAATCATGCAAAACCTCAGAGAAATCTAATATTAATAATTCAATTACATGCACAAAATTTAGTTTATCCAACTTACTCAAAAGCACAACACATCTGCACGTTTCACATACCATATATGCCTTCCCACTCTGAATCTTTAGACGGTGAAGAAAGAAAATGAGCAAATCACTGACTGCAATGTGCCAGGATGTTTTCTAGTTAACAACAGTGGTGGTTTTAGTGGCAGTACAGCTTTAATCTCTAAAGAAATGCCCAGAATGAAGCCTATTTGAACTTTCTTAATGAAAACTGTTTCTCTTGCTTTACCTATATGTGCATCCCTGTAACACTGAGTATTTCAGACCAGATCAAGTTAAGGTGAAAAGCCTTTCTTGGTTAAAAAAGTCAAAATAGTTGGACTAAAAAGAAGACTTTTGCCACGTTGAAGGCAGCTAAACACACTTCAAAGACGATACTGCTACACTGCACAATAAATGAAGTTTCATCTTTGCTCAAATTCCCGCAATCCCCGCTCAGACTCCCCCCAATAAAGATTTTATTTTTCTTTTTTATTCCAGAGCACAGATACAGATCTAGAAACGTATTTGTCACATCCCACCAGCACGGAGGTGCAGCCGTTAAACTGACAAACACCAATTGTCCATCCTCTGCAGTTGGAAGTGGAGCGTGGATAACCCTCCACTAGTGAAGTTGCTAATGGATCAGATGCCCACCTCCACTTAAATAACGCCCTAAGTTACTCATCAGCCCTCAGAAAAGGAACAGCTGGTCCACACATGAATTTTATTGATTATGAACAACGATCAAAGAATTTATTTGGCCCAGTCTGACGCTTTCCAAGGGGTCTCTGCGGTGCAGGAGGAAAGCAAACCGTGCATCTGTCAGACTCTTCTTTGACCACAGCGCACTGCTGGGACTGCAGGATCACAGAGCTATCTGTCACATTCAAGCCTTCTAATGTTGGGGGAAGCAAATATAAATTACTTTAATTAATACAAAAAACCCAACTCTCGCTGTTAGTGAATAATGAATGGGTTTGGTCACCTCACAAAAGAAAATGAAGCAGGTTTGGTCGACAGCTTGGCAAGTGGTTAAATCTAGAGATCCGTACCCACGCTGGAAAGCATTCAATTTTACAACTGCTGAATCTCACTCTATCCTTTCAGTCTATCCTAAAGCAGGCAGATTTTATCTGGGCCCATTCAGATTTTGACCTGTGCTCTCTGTTTCCACTAAGTAGGCGATTACTTCCACTTTTTGCCTCCCCCAGTCCCAGAACACGCAGCCCACGTCCCCCCCCATCCATCCCAGCAGCTTCCCAAAGAGCAGTACCAAGCCCTGATGCCTCAACTCCTGAGATGCACCAGGTATTAGCAGACACTTGGTACGAAACCTAGATGTCTCTTTCACCATTTACACTGCATTTAAACCCCCAAAGTCTCAAATACACCAAACCGTCTACACGAGGGTCTCCAGCCACCTTTAATCCTGTTTTTCAGCAGAAGGATGTATATAACCCTGCTCCCTGTTTGAACATAAGGATCTACTACTCACATCTGCTCCGTTACACAAAGCTTTGGTAGAACATGACTCCTCTCCAAAATATCCTGGTTTTCCTCACAAACAAGAGTAGGACTTTGAAGAACTCATTGCTAACACAACTCCTCCCTGTGCAGGTACTCAACAGAAATACCAAGTGCTCCAGTGCTAGGCAAAGAGCTTCTTCACCAATTTCTTCTGCATCTATTTTTGATGCTTTATTGTCAAAGTGCTTCAGCATTCAGATTGAGAAGGAAAGTGCTCAGAAGATCTGCTGGTCCTTATGGCAGGATATGGGCACCCAAGCTATTTCTTCAAAGTAAAAATCAGTTCTGTACCATTCTGTGTCACTTCCTAGAAAACTCCACAAAACCGTGATGAAACACCATAAACTGTTTTAACTGCAGAGATGAGAACATTTTGACATTTTACACCTTCTGTGGAATTCCACATTTTGGGTGGGATTTGTATTTGACCACACGCTTCAACCAGCGCCTTTCTCTGTCCGCTTTAAGCAACAACCCGCGCTCCAGAAAGGACTGCACAGGAGCAGATCATTCTCCCTTCCTGATGCCTATAAAACGCAGAACCAGAAAATGAAACGGCTTTAACCTGTCAAGCTTCCCCCAGCTCTGTAGAGGTGAGTTTGCCCTTTTAGGAACACGTCTTGAGGGACCCATGGAGGAACCTGCCAAGAGCGAGAGCTCTGAACGCTGCAACCATCCATTCCCACAGCCAAGAGCTCTCTTCCTCCAGTGGCCACCTACTGTCCTCCAAAAGGCAATTTAGTAATCAACCTTTCTGAACGTCCACAAAAGAACCATGACTCTTCAGAGCTGGAATATTATTCTAATTAGGGTACTGCTGATTTCTTAACAGTGGGGCTGAACATTTCTAGCGCAGAACATGAATCCACTGTCAGAGAACTTCCCAAAGAACAGGATTCAATTGTTTTCATCTATCTTCAATTTCTAATGATGAAAACACCTCATATTTATGATCTTCACAGAACAGTGAAGTCTCTTCATCTTCAGAACGTAAAGCTAGTTTTTTTGTGAAATAATACAACCGCTGGCAGTTGTTTATTACCAAA
Source organism: Mesitornis unicolor (assembly GCF_000695765.1). Lineage (NCBI taxonomy): Eukaryota > Metazoa > Chordata > Aves > Mesitornithiformes > Mesitornithidae > Mesitornis > Mesitornis unicolor. The sequence goes on from NW_010194613.1 coordinate 21,153, forward strand.
GGGGCTGTGCTTTGCTTCAACAGATTGCAGAAGGAAGAATACTTAAAGCTGTCACCCTCAGCATCCAAAACCACAACATCAATCTTCTTGAAAACAGCATAAACAAGCTGAACTGCAAAAAATATATCCAGCACTCTTAAAATGCACCAACGCAATGTAAAGAAATGTTTTTAAGCAGTTCAACTAACCCCTGGCCTCTACACCTGCATATGCAGGCCTAATCAGCTCTCAGATCAAGACAGCTACTTAAAAGCAAAGCAACGCTCCCATAAATCTTAGAGAATGCAGTGGCTGAAAACCACTTCTGCTTAAGTGATCTGAAGAAGAACATCCCATCTGGCTGCAGTTGTTAGAACTTACCTTCCAGAATTAATAAACAGCACATCCATGTGAGATGGGAGCATTAAAGGATTCATGGAGAATGAGCAAAACTAGTTTTGCAAGTCACACTCATTAGGATCCTAATGACACAGCCACCAACCCTGCGTGTGAGAAACCCCAAGACACTAAAAGCAAGACCCATTTTCCAGGAGGTTGTAAGTTAGGATTAAGCTTCCCACAGGAGAAGGGATCATGACAGCGAAGCCCAAGCTACCCTAGAAACCACATCAGGCAAGGCCGTAGTTAAACCACTTCTCCGAGCAATAGTTTTCTGGGAACTCAAACGTGACTAAAATAACAGGAGACTCGCTTTTGCCAACCTGCAAAACAATCAAGCCCCAACACAAGGCCACTCTGTTGCCATGATGGAAACCTAGAAGCTCACTTCAGGTTAGAAAGGGTATTTTCAGCCAAACCAGCCCCAGAAACCCCATGAAGACATTAGAGTATCTCCCAGCAACACCAGCTGCTTTTTAAGTCGCTTTTAAATCATGGCTTTTATTAATAAACCACCAGATTCTCAGTGCCTCCTTTAAGGCACCCTAATGATATTTGTAGTGTTCAAATTCTCAACGGGAAAGACAAGTACTGCTTAACCAGAGGACTTTCTCAAGAGTGTTCTCAGTCTTTTCATCTCACACATTCATCAAGTGGCATTAATTTTGTCCGGTCTTTTTAGAGAGGGAGATGGAGCTCCCAAACAAAAGCGCTCTTTTTTTGATCTGCTCTTTTTTTCCCAGATTCCTTCTGTTCTGCCCATTTTCTACAACCCTACTCCAAGCACTCGGGGAATCAAAGGATGGAAACCTCAGACTGAAACCACACCATCTAATCCTGGGGACAAGCGGCCAACTTCTGCTTCCAAATCTAAAGCAAGCGATCTCACAGGCATTACAAAAAGCAATGCTACCTCCCAGATTTGTTAAATACCGTGAAATCATTTTGAAGACTGCAGCTTTAGATGTAAGCTGTGAGAAATGGACTGCCCTTGTAATATTAACCATCAGACATCTCCACTGACAATTTACAAAGCTACCAATAAGTTTTAGGACACAGCAGTCATCGGGTACATGAGAGAAACTACAACGGATTTTCATTTTTAATAATGCATAAAAAGGGATCAGATTATTCAAATTCTCTTCGTATCTGGACTATCCCAGCAATAGTCTATCTTGCCTGCAAAGCAAAGCAAAGTTTAGTTCCCAAGGGTTATATCAGGTTAGAATCATTTTAGGGGACCACCTTTAATTAGGCTGCTCCAACTTTTCGTTGCCAAACGCTATGCTGTGTTGCAAACTGGGTTTTTTGCCAAACACAATATGCAAAGAGAGCCCAAAGCCCATGTCCCTTGCCCCCTTTGCTTCCTTCTCCATTAGGAGCATACACCTAAACACCTGCAAATAAAGGCTATTTATTTGTGTGCTGAGAGCTGAAGTCCAAAAGCCCCAATTTCAGCACACTTCTACTAGGCTGAGCATGCACCCACAACGATCAAATGGGATTTGTTTCAAAGCAGGGTTTTCCTGTCCTTGGATTTTAAATCCATTGCAAACACCCGAGTCACAAACCTTGGAAAGAATTAAATCAGTCAAGCTTTCACTAGGAGAGTCACAAGTGTGGTGGCACATTGTCCATCTAGTCCTATGTGTTTTCCAACAGCCGCATCTCAGAACAACAGAATGGAAAAGTAGTTTTGTGAAAGTCAAAACAGAGAATTAAGTATTTCACCTGTAAATTTCTAGAAAAATTAATTAATAATTATATATTGACCAAGGCAGCAGGAAAAAAAACCCCATTATTTCAGCCAATCTATTTTCCTACATTCTCTGCCCTTTAATCCTTCCTGTGGTAACACATGAAATCTCATCTGGGCAATGAAATACCACTTAATTCAAATTAACTTTTCTGACTTTGTATGGAGAGAAAGAGAAAAACCAACTATACAAAGCAAGTACCTGCTGCCTCCAGTAAGGCTTCGAGTCTTGCTTGTGTTTCTGGATCCACAGTTCTCAAGTCCGCACCTTCTGCAGCGCTCGATAAGAATAACTCCGACGTGGTTTTAAGTACTGGGTTATCAAGATCTTCTTGGTCCAAAATAAATGATTCAACCTGTTTGTCAAGGTGAAAAAAAATAGTTTTACCATTTTTGAAGTTTTGTATCAAATCTAAAATATTAGAAAACACAAAGTCATTTAACTGTACTATCTTAGTACAGATTATAGGACATAACTGTAAAAATCACCCCAAGAAGCAGCTGAAGTAACAGGAAAAACTCTACATGAAAAGCAGTTTATTGTAAAAATTACTATTAGCAAGATCTTAAACTACAGCAGGATAGCTTAGATTAAATATTGGAAAAATATTATGCGTGTTTGGACAGCTAATCACCAAAACAGACTGCCACAACAGCCTCTAACTCCTTTGTCACCAGATATCTGCCTACCTTGTCATTAAAAAAAGCCGCCAGTAATGACTTTGGTAAAGCTGAACCCATCTGAGAGCCAGGGAGGACTGAATGGTTTCCCGAGGTGCCTTTCCGTTCTGTTTTAAAGGTAATTTCCACTCATGTAGCACAAGGATTGTTTGTTTTGAGTAGAAATGCGATAGTTGACTAAATTTCAAACCCCAAACATCTGTTTCCAAGCTGGCACTTAGCACTACCGCAGCCATTAATGTTTTCTAGACAAGAACAGATAGGAGGACCATTAGGCAAGCAGGTATTGGCACGGAGCAGCAGCAATGCTGTCCCACCGGTGGCCCACGATCTCCCAGCACAAGCTCGTGGAGTTACTCAACGTAACACGCCGTAGTTTTGGGAAGCTGGCCAGAGTAAACAAGGAGGATACCTGACTCATGCTCTAATGAGAGAGCACAACTACGCTGCAGAATCTGCCCGAAGTTCAGACACAATTTCCCTCGATTTTCAGTAATATTTGAAGATAAAACCACTATTTCATCATTAGGCATTATCTGTTCAACGCTATCAGTGCCTTAAACGTGCTGCAGAAATGAGATGTGTTCGTTATACAACCACTGCTGCCCTTTCCCACGTCACACCCCAGTCCCATCAGCCTTTTTCCCCTAATACTGCCCCCATCTCACACCAGCAGCAAACCATTACTATATCAAACCCTATCATATATATATATGGTATTATATGGTATACCATATTCAGCCCTATCAAACACCACCTTAAGAAAGAGATCATTTATACCTCCAAAAAATCAAAGCAGGCCATCTGCAGACTCCCTCAGTGCCCCATTGCGTGAAGAATTAACAAGGCCTGGAGGATCTCCATAGAGCACTGCTGTGCAGGAGCAACTTGTGGTCATTTCTTCCTCTGTTTGCTATGTAAATGTTCTGTAAAATTGTCCCCTGGTGTCCGAGCCAACCCGTGGGTGCCCGGTGAAATGTGATGGTACCACATGGATACCATCAGGAAGGAAAAGTGGCTTTTGAACACAAGGTCCACATCTCAGTGCATATGCACAACATCAGTCAGCTTACAGGTATTGTATTTTGGGTATTAAAGCCAAGACAGCAGGCTATGATTTAGGGCTCGAAGAAGCAAGGTTTCTAGATCAGTCCAGAGAATGGCCCTGAAAGAAGAGAACTGTTACTGAGAGAGAGTCGAGCATTAAAACAAGCAGAAAATCAGTGACCTAAACCAGTGATAAACATTTTTGCTACCAAGATGAGCTACTTCAAACTCCCACCAAAATGCATCCCTACAGGGTTTTCATTTCTCTCCCAAGACTAAGCAAGGCACTATGCCTCACCAATATGCTAGAACTATTATTCCTGTCACAACAACGTTTGTGTGACCCGGTGACTGGCAGAAAATCCCGCTGTGCATAAGTGACTGTCTGTTATAAATAGCTGAGAACCACACACAAGAAATTTTACTATATAGTAATGGACTCCGTTTTTTCTCTTTCATTTACACCACTACATTTAACAGCAGTTCTCCCTTTGGAAGACACACCAAGAGTCGGACACAAACTGGAACACAGGAGGTTCCACTTCAATTGGAGAAGAAACTTCTTCTCAGTGAGGGTGACAGAGCCCTGGCCCAGGCTGCCCAGAGAGGTTGTGGAGTCTCCTTCTCTGCAGACATTCAAAACCCGCCTGGACGCCTTCCTGTGTAACCTCATCTGGGTGTTCCTGCTCCGGCAGGGGGATTGGACTGGATGAGCTTTGGAGGTCCCTTCCAATCCCTAACGGTCTGGGATTCTGTGAAGAGAGGTAAAAATGCTACTGCCACAGAAGCAACTGCACTTATGAACAACAAACACCACCGTAATATTCAAAGCTCCTCCTGGCAAGCCTTACCCTTCACCTTCACCCTTGGGAACAGCCTGACAGCACCCAGCACATCGGCCTCACATCAACCCTCCAGGAGCTGATTAAAACGTCATTTTTTGACATTCTGGTAAAGACATGGACCATTTGCTCCTCAACTACTACCACCCCAAGCCCACTTGTGTGTGTGCATATATATATTTTTATATATATATATTTATTTACACAGGACATTAACAACACACCTTTGGAACCCAACTCAGTGTTAATTCAGCATTCACAAACACTTTATCACCTTCCCAGGAACTTCTCTCTCCCCTCACAGGAAATACATTTTGCTTACAGAAACCTCTAAAAAAGCCTTTTAAACACTGATTATGCAAACACTGCTTATTAAAGCGAATTAAAGCTTTTATTTAGGGACAAGGCGGGCAGTATTGGTACAATCTGTTCTTTCACCACTATTTTCAACGCTCACTGCTTTTCAGATCTTCTTTAAGTTTGCAACTCTACTTCCACAGACCTCGCACATTTAAAGTCTCACACAAAAATCTTGCTTCGTATACAACGTTTTCATCTTAATTCTATATCGCAGCAAGAAAAAGCAGCTGCTTTCATTATTTCTGCACATGTTGAGCATCATTTTTCAGTTTTTGTTTTGATTTTTAGCGGCAGCGCAATAACATACCCACAACACAAATAACTCGAGTGTGAAGATACTGAAAACCCATATGCAAAAACGTTAAAAGAGCTGTACCACCGCCAGTCTCCCAAAACAAGTTTCAATGCATTTTTCCAAGTCAGAACGTCTGACATTTCTGCAAATCAATGCAGTTCCTCACACACTAAGACAAGATGAGGATGAAAGGTCGGATACCTCATCACTAACAGCAGAGTAAGAAATTACCTAATCAACCAGATGTCCCTTGTGAATGGAAGTGACTTGCAACGATCACATATTACTAGTAAGTTTTCACCAAAAACCAAACAACCCTACCCCAAATATACATACATACATATATATAAATATTTTCTTTAACAAAAAATAAGCTTCATTAAAACCAAAACAAAACGCACCAGATTTCACACTAGCATTCCTGGAAGACTTCATACGCTGCTCATGTTGCAAAATTTAGGCACTCCGCTCTATCCTAATCAGATCTGTAGCGCAGTGATAGAGTAACCAGTCACTGTGCTATTTTTGGCTTATTTTGAGAGCTGCTTTGGGCAGTTAATAAGCATCTTACTTGGTAAGGCTCATTAGGAACACACGGATTCAAGACGTTATGAACTGCCAGAACAACTGCAAGTAGGAATAATTCCTGATTGAAACTCAAAAAGCTGCACGGGACCCAAGGACAGGGCACCGAACGTCGGCGTCCTTCACCGCATCGCTGGCCCTTTGCTGTCGTCGTGCCAAGGACTGCAGCAGCCTGGCAGCTCGGCAGATCCAGTTACACCGCTGGTTCCTCCCTCCACAGCAGCTACATTCATAGCTACATCAGTATCTGTGTGTTAATGCCATGATTGAGTTTACCTCGGGTCAGGGGGACGTAAAGGCAGCTTCGCAAGCACCGACATCCCAGCCAACACTGGCGATTCTTGCAAGATGGGCAATGACATACGGGGGTAGAAACACATTCAATATTAAGTCCAAACTGATCTTTCCTGCAGTGCATTACTGCAAAAAAGTACTTTTTCCAGAATAGCCTGAACCTGCTCACAAACTGCCCATTACTGACACAGGCTGCAATGATGGAAAAGCTTCCCATTGTAGCTGTATCAGCACCAGTCTCTCCTCTTACAGCAGGCAAGGGCAGCAGAGACAGCTCCTTCTGCCTTCACCTTCATTTGTGCCAAAGCAGTGCTTCTGGGAAGGCGATCTCTACAAAAAGTGTTGAGAGGAAAGAGAAAGCTGCTGTGAAATCACTTCTCTGAACTCGCATTTTCCAGACACGCCCCAAGCTGTGAACACTTGTCCAGGGTAACAATACTTGGTGTTTGGGGAACATGAGGACCCTCCCAAACTCCTATTTATTATGCAAATAGATGACTCCCTGATTTTCTCTTTTGCGTTAGGTAACCCTTCCTGATTATTTCTACAACAGTTCCATTTGGACTTTTGCCTAAATAAATGTGAATATATGCAGAGGGATCTTGGCTTTCTTAAGACTAATACAGGCCTGCGGATCAGTTCATGCCTATGAAATGGAAGCAGATCATCCACATTTACACTATTTTCATTCCATAATTAATAAGAAGTGTAATGCTGTGTTAGGATCATGCTAGGAAGACATTGGGGTTTTGTCTGATAAACCCAACCTCTGATAGTTCATGTTGCCATGTCCTTTACTACACTGAATGCCAAAATATGGCTGTAATCCTGCTCCAGAAGTTTTGGGGAATACTGAGAGGACACCAGATACTGTAACGCCAAGACTGAAAATGAGTTTGTGTATCAAATTTGGCATCAAACCCCTTTAAATTCCACATATAAAGAATGCCAGCTTCAAGACCATGAAACAGTCGTTCCAAGAAGAAAAAGTGAAGGACTCTGTCACCGGCCTGGCTCTCTTGGGAGCCTCCTGTGACCACTGCACTGCTACAACCCTGGTGCAGACGCTTCACCCCAGCAAAAGGCCTGGTGTGGTTCACCTTAACGCGTACTTCTTTAATTAAAAGAAAGTTTCAGCTCAAGTAAACAGATGCCAGCAAGACCTGTGAATGACCAAGAGATCATGTCCCAGTGCTGGCCCAATGGATCTGTGATCACAGAGTACCCCAACAACCCCGGGGAGTTTTGGGGTGCCTGGGGACACCAGCACCTCCACAGAGAAAGCACAAAGTATCTGAAGCATCATTTCCAGTCACTGCTCATCTTGTGACAAGGCAGGCAGCTATCAGACACTTTCATGGCTTCATTTAACACATCAAACAGGGAGAAAACTCACGGAGAGGGCAAGCAAATAATTTTCTACGGCTTTACTGGATTTCATGGATTTACAAAGGGGTGTGATAAGCTGGACCATCATTCCTCTGGGAATAGCAAGCCGTAAGATCAGCTCAGCTCCCTGTCAGGCCACAAATCCAACTGGTCCCTGCATTTCAGCAGAGCTGTTAGTACCTGCACACAGGTACTGTTAGTACCTGCTCAGCAGCCTACAACACCTCTGTAGGCAGAGAATTAGACAGGGAGGGTGGGGGAGAGGAGAGGTGCAAATCTGTTTAGCTCCAATTACAATAGGAAGTTGACTAACTTGAGGCACAATTATCTAAAAGACAGTCTTTATTCCAATAGATATGAAGCAATCATCAGATAATGAAATGAGCAGCTACAGGATCTGGGCTGCAAGAAGATCATTTCAAAACACAGGTTCATTTTGCAAAGGTTGCTACAGATACAACACAAACAGAGATGGACACAACTCGGTGACTGGAGGGTGCCTCCCACACCCAGCGTGGTCTCGAAGCCCAACAGTCCTGTGTAACCCTGTGCCTGTGCTCCCGATGTGTGACACACGCTCAAACTCCTCTCAGCATTAACTGAAGCTGACTGAAACGACGGGCGAGAATCGGCTCAGACCGGCCCCATCGAAGGATCTCAAGCCTGGCATCCCAAGCCGCTCATCAATTCTCAAGGTTACAGCCAGGATTTGAAACATGCAGATAAAACAATAAATCTGAATTTATTTTACTCTTCCATGCCAGAGATGGTTGATCCTGGGTTTTCAATTTTCTTCTGCTAATACTATAGACATAAGCAGGCGTTCACGAGTCAGCATCTGTCAAATGGTTCACGTAAATTTACCCACTTACCCAATTTCTTTCTTTCGCAAGCAACTGACCCTAGATAGCTTTATGCCCATTTAAATGGTTTTGAAGACTACAAACTACACTTTATCGCACCGAGCTGTCTGATTTATGGTTCTTCCACAAACAAGAAGTCTCCAATTCATTCTGATTCAAACACTTCTCCACAACAAGAAGCCCAGGAGATAACTGGACTCGCAGGTAAACCTCAAAAAACCCTAAGCCACAGAATACACAGATTGAATCCTCTTGGTACAAGAGGCTGGCAACATCCAAAAGTTTCCCTGCATAGCAGAAAAGAAAGCATCACTAATTTTAGTCACTACTGAAAAAAAACCCCACAAATTGTTAAAAAACAGCCTGCAGCCATCACATATCCAACATCTGATAAACAGAAATCATTATGACTGAGTTTTCCTGATGTAGAAGAGAATCTTCTGGAGCAAGGAGCTGCCATGTACAGAACTGGATCTGACAACTGAGGTATATTCAAAATTCACGTGAATCCCAGTAAACCAAGTGCCTGTTCTTGACGTGCACAGTCTTTGTACTGAAGAAAACACTGAATGGAGACCACTAAACCCTACTAAAACCAGCATCACTTACACTAAGAATACATGAAAGTAAGGAGTGCCATCTCAGTCCACTCTAAATGTTTTCAGTGCTCCATCTTCTCCACATGCTTTAAGATTCCCTCTCGCTCCCTATTTTTTTCCTATCCAATAATCGTGCAGAAATAGCCCCTCTTCTTTCCCCACCTCAAACCCAGGAACAGCAGCTGCAACTCAATATTCTGATTTATTAAAATATAAAAGCAGATTGTTGCATTACTTTAGCCAGGGCTTTCAGGGTGGGATCCTTGCTCAAGTATTAAATCCCAGGCATTAAAACTAAGCGAAAGAAACTTCAAAAGAGAAGATGAACAAATGCATTTGTTTGCTGATGTAAAAGCTCACACCCATCCAAGACACCAAGTATTGTGATCTACCTTCTTGGGAATGACCTTTCAAGATCTCTCATCAACCCAAAGGGACACAGTGCTCAAAAAAACCCACATAAGTGGATCCAATGAATGCAGCCCAGTCGAGTAATTCAATAATCTGTTCCCAGGCCAACCTATGTTTTAGATAGAGAGGACTCTCAAGATTTAAAGTGACTAATTAAGTTATCTAGAGGCTTACACTAACGTGAAAATCATACTGGGCTTTCTGCTGTTCTCAGAGGCTCGTGGTAGCTGTTTTTTCAAGGCCTGTATAAACAGGTTTGTGCGTGCTCTACTACTGCAAAACCAGCAGAAACCATAATGTAACTACTGATCCATCAGCCAGCCGTTTAAAAGCAGCTAGCACAGTGAATAACGCAGCAGAAATCCCCGTCTAAAATACGATCCACATCTAAAATACGATCCACTGAAAACTCAAGATGTAGCAGCAAAAGGGCTTTAAAATGTAATTATTAAAAAAATAATGAAAATGTGTACATTTATAGAAGGTATTGAGTTTACCTTAACAAATCCCAAATGTTGAGCATCCACTCCATCAACTCCCTTTGCCCCTCGGTACCTTGTCCTGCTGTGGATGACCCCACGTCCCCAACAGGGGATGCTCAGAAGCCCCCAAAATCCAAGCTCACGGCTCAGAAGTTGGCCATTCAGCCCTGAGCTGATCTCCTCTTCTCCCTTGCTCTGAAACACAACTGATGTACTCCCTACCCACCATGTGACACCCTTAGTTTTATTCATGATTTTGGACAGGCAGAGTACAACAAGGTTAGGGATTTTCCTAGAATAAAATCTTAAGTTAATCAGTAATCTCTGTGTTTTACTGAAGGCAAATGAGAATAACTTACGGACCCAGATGAAACTTAAACGCCCATGAAACATTCAAACAAGCAGAGAGGTGCTTTTCAGTTGGCCCAGTGTTCATCAGTCAGTAAAATATCCATATTTTTACTTAAGAAATAAGGAATAATTTTTCCTGCAGGATGGGTACACAGTTAGGGATCTGTGTACAACGCCGATACACAACACTGCAAAAATTGAGAAAACCCTATTGTATAAAACTTTCAAGTCATTGATGTTACCTAAGAAATTAGTCTTAAGTAACAGTTGCAAGAGTAAAAGGAAGACATTATCCTCTCACAAGATGCATTTCCATGAATTTCACTTGCTCAGCATTCCTCCAAAAATACGCAAAATGAAACCTCTGCACCTTCGTAACAAATAAGGAGAGCTGGTTGTCAGGAAAAAAATAACACAGAAGCTACCTATTCATGAGGTGTACCAAAAGGTTAGAGCTCAGACAAGCATATCATCCTAACTCAATGAACACTTAAACCCAAAGACTAATTCACCTGTATCCATTTTTCTCCTCTTATTCAGAGATAGCATGGTTCTATAATATGGGCTGCAGATACAAAGTTGCTACAAAACAAACAGCCTTTGTATCATTTGGAAGTTAGAGTAATCTTGTTTATCATAGAAGACCAAGGTCATATGAGGTACCAATAAGAAAGTTGCTATTTAAGATAACCCCTGAGGCCAAGCACTTTACAAAAATTTCCCAAATTTACAACAGTGCTTGAACAAATTACTGATCTCTGAAGTTTTACTTCCAGTATCCCATTCCTCACATGGACATTCCCATTAGGGAGATGGGCTTTACACGAGGACTTGAGATGTTGAGTATTTGCATGGGCTGCCATTAGGAAAGCAAGTATCCACAGCAGGAAAGCCAAAGCACTGCTGAAGACTGAGGCTCCAGAGCTTACCTTACAGACTTCTGCTAATGGTTCTCAAGCAATGAAACAAGACAAATAACTTCTGTGTCTTAAGTGGGAGACAAATCCAAGAAAGGTTTCTTTTTCCATGCAAGTCAGACTTGACTCAGTTCTAAATTCAGGAGTTAACTTCTTCCTCCCAATAACAGCCTAGTACTTCTGCGATATCTTCCTACCTACGAAGACCAAAGCTATGCAGCCTCCAAACCCATTTTAAACTCCTTCAGACACACCAATTCAGTAACACCACTGCTTCCCCCACGTGTGCACAGAAAAAGGAGCACCTTTATATTCCCCTTCCCTCCTCTTTCCAGTGAGCCACTTCTTTCCACACCCACCCTTCTCTCAAGCGAACGTCACTGGGACGGTTTGAGCTCTGAGCACAGGACAACGCTGCAACAGCATCACCCAGCTGTCCTCACAGCTGTATTTCAGGATCCTCCCAGACCAGGAGAGCACCCCAAAACCAAGCCCACAGCTGGGTAGCCCCAGTTTAAATGAGAACACAAGCACTCCCAATCCACCAGACTTGGCCTTGCATTAATGCTCAACTGAAACCCCCCCAGACAGACAGTAATTAGTTGACTGGTGAAACCTATGTGCAAATTTGGAACTAAATATAGATGTTCTGCTAAATTTGGTAAATCTCTCCTTACCAAGGGGTTACACTGCATATTTATATAATTATACAGTAGTATTTCACATCTTTACTTTCTACACCTATCATTAGAAAACAGTTGCTGGCATTTATTTTAGGTCATGCACTCAACTGGGTCAAGCTGCGCTGAAGGGAAACTAAAGTTCTGCAAGAAACTTCAGAAATGGGTTCATTTCAAAGAGTTACTGAACAGTAAGTGTTCGCCATGACTACCCAGACTGGAAGTCTAGCCTGTGGTAGCCAGAAGCAAAGTTACAGAGATACCCACCAAGATTTTTCCAAAAATTTGATGCCTAATGAGGGTGGACAGGAGCTCTCTGCACTCTTCTGCATCATCCCAATACCTCTGGAAACCTGAACCCATTACCCCTCCAAGTTTTCTCATCAGTGAACAATTCTTGAGGAAAATTTTCCATTTTGTCCCACCTCTCACTTCCTCAACCTTGAAAGCGCTAGTCAAGATCAGAAAAATATCAACTGCTCAACGGAACCTTGGGTTTTCTCCAGATAAAAGGGGTTTTTACCTAATACTATACACCTTAATTTACATCAACCTTTTTAAATCTATATTCCTTACGGTTGAGAAAAACGCTGCTATTTACATTATTTCAAAGAGAACACAGGAAACTAAAATGCGTAAGCAGCAAATGAACATCAGAAGTCAAAGCCATACTGTGCACACCATTTAAGAAGCAGTTCCACGTTAAGAAGGTTGCCTAGCACAGCAATGACTTTAATAGATTACATGGCCAATTTAAACCAAACTACCCAGGTATTTACTGTGAATCCAAAACACTTTAAAAATTAGGAGACCTCGGACTTGAGAGGAGGGGGAAGAGAGGAATTAAGCCCCAGACAAAATCTCCAAGTCCTGAACTGATCTGGAGTGCATGCCGTTCGACTACTAATTCTACTCATTGTAGGAGGTAGGTTATGTCTGATTTTTAATTATGCTTTATGTAAATATCCCCAGAGGCTTATGCAATAGGTACAGGCTTAAGTAAGGGAAGCTGGTGGAGGCAGGCGGCTGCTCTGGAGAGCGACGTCGAGCGCGGAGCTGACTCCATGGCCAAGGGTGGGCGAGCTCCAGTGGCCACTGAAGGCCTCCAGAATCCCGAATTACAGAACACGAGAGACTCGCTCCATTTATACGCTCACCACCAAAAGCCGCTTCCTGAACTGCACTCCAAGATCCTCTGGTCCCTTTGTCAGCACAGCTGGCTTCTCCTCCTGGATTTACAGCAGATCAGCAAACCGCATGATCCTGCGAGCACCGACACTGGCATCTTCACCAATTCTCTATTTCTACAGCCCAGTTTTCCACCACGATGGTTTCTGGTTAAGAATCTGCGTGCTCCATGGCCAGGAGCACTCAACAACCAAGGGCCCTATGGACTCCACGTACATGAGCTATTAATCACTGCCCTGCCAGCACGCCCTCACCTTGACCTACAGGCTTCACCACGAGCACGGAGGCTGTTAATGCTCGTGCCTTTGGCACCAATTTAAGTGCCAGCAAGTGGTAATATACTCAGAATGACACCAAAATCTCACCCTAAAGTTGCAGGCTGTGTCCAAACCCTGATCAAGCTTAGAAGGCAACCAAGCAGCCAGTCACACCGAGGTCAAAGCCACCTCATCTCTCAGATCACAAGCAGTGGGAAAAGATTCCCTGAGCCACGGCTTGCCCTGTTTTACCCAGAAACAGCACAAAGCCTCCCGGCCTCGTCCCTCCATGCCCAAAGGCAAGCTTTAGCTTGCAATTATTTCTATTTGCATGTGATAATTTTAACTGGTAATTCTAGAAAATATTCTATACAGCTGCATTTCAGCTTCACCTTGCAGACCCGATAAAACTCAAGTCTACAGGATCCACTGTGGCTGGATGACTGAGCTGGGAAACCAGAAAGCTTTGATTTTCCTCCCAGTTCTGCAAGGCAGGATAAATGCGGCACATTCTCTTCTCTGTCTTCACCTGTAAAATGGGGACAGTACTCCCACTGTAAAGTACTTGAAGGTCTGATGCAAGAAATGCAACATATTTTCAGAAAAGTTAGGCTAAAATACATCGCTCTTTTCATTCTCTAGATAAATACTTCATTACGCTCTTCGTCCTGCGCTTCCCTGATGATTCTCTTTTCTACCTCATTTGCCATTTTGACTAATCCAATTATTTTAGCATATTAAACTCAGACTAATACAAGGATACAAAACCTAAATACCACTGCAGACACAGCAGAGCCTACCAAATATTGTACCATCACTGTTACGACTTCAAAAGTCGAGAAAAGAGTACAGATCAAGGCAGCATGGCAAACACTAACTTGATTTATTTTAATTCTCCCTTCTAGTTCTCACTAATTCCACTCACTGGTAAGAGCTGAAGGCATACACCCAAATCAGTGACTCATGGCACAAGACCACACTTCAAACAGTCACTGGGTTTGCAAAGCAGCGCTGTTCAAGACTTGCAATGCTCTGTCCCAGGAGTTTAATTGCCTTTTCTTTGTTCAAAAAAATAAAAGAAAAACCCCCAAAAATTAGGACTGGCAACAGGTGCTTCTTTAGTTGTCATATAGAAGAATAAAACTGAAAATACTTGGTCCTCCCAGCCATACCCTGCAGCCTGGCAAGGAGGCTCAGGCACAGGGCACATCCTTCCCAAGGTTACTCCCCACAACCAAAAATACAGGACAGAACTCCCCAGGCAATTTTAGCCCTGGGAGTAGCCCAATGTTCTGGAAATCTCTAAGTGTTTTAATTCCAACTTATTTTTTTTAATTCTTTATTTTAAATAAGAAAGCTTTTCCCAGGTTTTTCAAGCAAGTAATTGTATTTCAACATCTATTTGGGAACCTTTATTTTTTTGACCTCAATGCCAACCTTCCAGACACATTATTTATAATAGGCTGTCTTTCTTAATACTTGCTATTAGTCAAAAGACCAATAGAGTGCTTAGTAAACACCTCAGCTGCTCAATCTGCACATCCTTTAAATAATGGGGCGGGTTCAAAAGGGATAAGCTTTCAAAGCAGAACTCTGCTCATCTTGTAAAGGGCCACAAACACTCTTACACAACCCACTTCCCTCCGTTTTCCAGGTTCTGTAACCACTTTGTGTCTTCAAAGATACAGTAGAATGTGACATAAAAGACTCCCTAGAGAGCAGAAACTCACAAATTACTTGTGTCCTACTCTATCTACATTAGGGTTTCCAGCTCCCCAAAGCATGATACGTAATCCCATATCATCATGTGCTTGGGATACCCATCACGCAAGGAACCTCCACACACACGTGCTCATCTGCCTGACCATTAGATTTTTAATTTAGTCAAATGTCCTGCTGTTGAGACCATTTTTAATTTGGGGTAGGTGGTCACGAGCAAAGTGCAAATGTGGGTCTGCATCGGTTTAATCACGTTTTTATTCAGATAAGACCTGTTAGTTCAGGTTTCAAGTGGGTTGGACAAAAGGGCATCATCAGTGGTAGGCAAAAAAATTAGACGCAGAAGGATGAATGCAGGCTCCCTTCCTTTCCTTCCATTTTTTTCAGGAGACTCATGGACACATATCAAAGTACCCACTTCTGGTCCTCAAGATAAAAATGGCATGTATTGCCTTGGCTACCATCTTCTTCCTCCTGCAGAAGCACACAGCAGTACAAACACGGGAAGAGCAAGGGGTTTGGAAGTGCTAGCCACTTTCTCCTGCTTTCCACTAAGCCTGCGTAAGGGCTATGATGGCGGCTGTGATCTCAAGTCTCCTTTCTAAAAGGGGCCACTAAGAAATAAAATTTACCCTTTGGTGTTGGGTAAGTGGGCAATAGCGACAAACAAAGGCCTTCATTTGTCTTTTCTCCCTAGGCTACATGAAGCAGTATTAGATATAAGTTTCCAGGGCCAACAAGGCTCCAGTTGGGTTGGGATAAGGCTCCAGTCCCTCCCCCACACCCTTTCCTTAAGACTCTCTGCAGGTTTGGAAGATCAAAGGAAGACACCTCCATTACCTTCTGCCATTTTGTCGAGTAAGAAATATATCTATTGCCTAAAAATGTGTGTATGCACCTATCTCAGGAATTTAGCCGTGTCTGGGAATCCCATTCCCTTCCTCCAGAGCCCAAGGCATCAACACCGGAGGCTGGAGCCTTTACTTTGTTCTCCACTGGGTGGAGGATCCCACCTCCCGCCCTCCAAACCTGGTTCAACGTGGAAACCTTTCCCAGAGGTCAGGAGGCAGCAGCACGGAGACATCTTTCCCACACCCTCTGCACGCAGAGCGGCAGCGGCGAGCGGAGGGCCTGGCCGCCCCAAGGTGGGG
>NW_010194614.1:0-253 GCF_000695765.1 Mesitornis unicolor
TCCTCCCAGAGCAAGCAGCTACTGTGGCCCCAGCTGTTAACTAGGCAGAGAAAACACCCCCCAAGCCCCAAAAACGGGCTTTATCCCCCTGTAGGAGCCACAGCCATAGGCACAGCCTGTGCCCCACAGTGGGGATGGGTGGTGGGGACCTGCTCCCTGCCCGCAGCTGCTGTGGGTCATTGCTTTTACTGTTTCAACATCTCTGTCCTCAGGTAGCTCTGAAACATATTTTTCTCCTGCACACAGGAGTTGG
>NW_010194614.1:393-2047 GCF_000695765.1 Mesitornis unicolor
CTAATTCTCCCCAGAATGGCTTCTTACTGTCCCTGATGCTTTCTGGAGTGGAACCTGGCCCCTGCCAATGGTACCATCAGGTCCCCGAGGTCTGTGGTTGCGTCCCTGTCCCATCAATGTCCCTGTGCGCCTGTCCCCTTGAGCAAAACCCGCTTAGTCTGCTGGCTGGAGGGGTGGGGACAGAGAGATGGGGACAGAAGGGAGCTACCTCCCACCTTCATCCGCCCCTTGCTACAACGTGTGATGGAGAGGGTGGGACAGGGAGGTGACACTTTTGGCACTTGTTACAGAGAGAGGGCACAGCCCCGAGCCCCAGGCTCACAATGGGGTGGAAGACAGTGAGGTTAAACTGGTGATGGCTCAGGGAAAGGTGACAGGGCCAGGGAGGACCAGGTTCCCTGCCTGCCCCTGCCACCCCGCTCCAGTCCCTGGGGAAACAAACCTCTCAGGCTGGCCCAGGAGGAGAGCGGAACGAAGAGGATATGGTGAGAGGGCACCATCATCACCAGTTTGTCAATGGGGACATCCCATGGCATGGCAGGGGCACACACCAGCAAACTTGGGGGGCCCAACTCCCCATGAAGGTCACCAGTTCATGCACTGAGGATGCCAATGCCAACACTCGTACTTGACCTGCACCCATGGGCACCCTCCCTCTGGTCACATCCCAGGATCTCCTTGGTGGGGTGCCTGTCCCATCTGCTCCACACACTGGAGGAGAGGAGCCCAGGGGCTGTGAGACTGATGAGGTCAGGAGGGGACCTCAGCGCATCCCCGTCTGGGCTGGAGGACTGGAAAGTGCTGATGGGGAGGCTCCGAGGTGACGTGGCTCTTGGCCCCCCTCTGCACGGGTGAGCTGGGGAGGAGAAGTCGAGGTTACCGTCTTTTCTTTCGAAAATCAGTCCTGCTGCAGCCGAGGGATGGACACCAGGGTCCCTCCAGGTAGGTAGTGGGACACGTGCCCCTGACAAGGCTGAGCCCTCACGTCTTTTCTTTCGAAAATCAGTCCTGCTGCAGCCGAGGGATGGACACCAGGGTCCCTCCAGGTAGGTAGTGGGACACGTGCCCCTGACAAGGCTGAGCCCTCACACGGGCAGGGCAGACCACTGCCTGCTCCAGGTCTCGGGGGCCGGGGGGGACGCAGGGCCAGGGGCCTGGCTGCCTCTGGGTCTGGGGGGAGAAAATGGGGGGTTAGGGGCTCCCAAAGCCCACTGGCACGCTCAGCCCATCTTTCCATAGGGAGTGCAATTCAGTCTCCCCAAATAACGCCCACCTCCTCAGCCCCACTTCGGGTTTTGGCTGCAGCGAGGGCTGGCAAGCACCTGCACTTACCTCTCCGGGCCGGAGAAGACTCTTAAACCCCCAATTTCTTGGGAACGCCGAGAGGCAAAAGGGAAGCACCATGGCTGGGTCTTAATAACTCAAATGGATGAGGCCTGATTCTGCAGCGAGAGGGCATATGCAGATGCCCTGTGGGGGCTGCAGATTAGGCACTAAGGGATGTCACTCTGGCCAAGACAGCAATGCCAGGGAGAGGGGCGCCAGCCCAGCGCTAACCCCCCCGGGGGATGGGGCGCGAGGCGAGTGCAGGCTCTGGGAGTCTCATACCTATTCCTCAATGTTAATGGGGCAGGAGTCCGGCACAGCGGCTGCG
>NW_010194614.1:2160-3334 GCF_000695765.1 Mesitornis unicolor
CCAGGATGGGGAGCCACCACCGCCAGAACAAGGGGGCTCTCATGCATGGTGCCCCCCCGGGGTTTCGTGCCAAGGAGAACCGAGGGGTGGGCATGCTTGGGGCACAGGGGGAGCTGGGTCCCCACACACCTCCTTTCCAGCTGCAGGCTCCCAGTTTAGGCAGCACCCTCCTGCCAGGGCAGGGGGTGATAGGCATGGTGCCATTAGGAAGGGGGTGCACCCCTAAAACAGGGTGGCTGCTCCCACCAGTGAGATTAAGCCCCATGGCTGGGGTGGGGGCTTAAAGCTCCAAGCCTTGGAGCTCCAGCTCCAAGCCCGGGGGGGGCATGCAATGGCACCCCCAAGGTCAAGCACCAAGGCTTCCTCAGAGAGGGAGCAACAAAATCCACTGCCTGCTGATTTATGGGAGCTGACAGCTGCCATTTCGACCGGCTTTTCACGGTGAGCTCAGGCTGGAGAGAAAGACACGTTAAGTCTGCAGATCCCAGAGGGAATGGATAATTAAACAGGACCACACATACACACACACCTCCTACCCCGCCCCTCTACACACGCGCACACCGAAATCCCATTAAGAGCTTGGTGTTGCGTAAGTCACTGCAGGGCTCAGCTCAGCGCACCGCTGCCGAGGAGCGGGGCTGGGGGCAGCAGGACATGGTCCAGCCCCACAGTGGGGCCCCGTGCCCACCCGTCTTCTCTCCCCTTGGGCTGCAGGAGGGGGCTCACTCCCCAATTAGCAGCCATCAGACCTGCCCTGTGCAGACCGGCTCCCAAAGAAGGTTGTGACGAAACCCAACTGGCTTGCCCGGCCTGCTGCGATATCGCTTATGGCATGGATCATCCACGGTTTTAAACAAGCAAAAACCCTCAGGGAATTCCAGGTCTTCTGCTGCCTCCAATGCAGCAGCTCCCCAAGCCTCTCCACCTTGCTGCCAGCCTTTTCGGCAGGTGCCTTCTCTAAATTTCTCTTTCCAGCTCCACCCTGTCCCTGGCAGAGGTTGTGGCCAGAGCCTCCAGGACAGCCCTGAACCCACTGCACACCCTGGGGCTCTGGAGGATCCCTTCAACGACATGAGTTTGCAGGTTTTATTTAAGTCTTGTGTCCTAAAATCCCTAGCATGTGGCCTTTCAACTCCTCCCAAAGCCCTTTCCCACCACATTGAAATCTGCAGAG
>NW_010194615.1:0-221 GCF_000695765.1 Mesitornis unicolor
GGCGGGGCTCGAGGGAGCTGCTTGTCCTCGGATGAACCCTGTAGGGATCGTTTGCCGCAATATCACTTATTTCCCCTCCCACGCTTCGGGTGGGGAGCTTGTGGAGGAGAGTGCCGCGTGAGCCCTACGTCGGTGGCACCGTAAATCTAGTTGAGAGCCCTTGGGGTTGTCTAAAATAGCGCGGCTTGGTCGGGTGCGATGTCTGCCAGGCCAGCGGCCGG
>NW_010194615.1:321-664 GCF_000695765.1 Mesitornis unicolor
CCCATGGGCTTCCTGACTCCTCAAGGGAGAGCCTAGCTCAGTTCCTCCAATATCCCTGGTGTGAAAGGGCCGATAAGGGCACAAGGAAGAAAAAAGCAGGGAGCAGAAGAGCAAGTTTTGTGGAAAATCTTTGGAAAGTGGAAGTTATACTTCAGATAAACAGATCAGCTTGAAGAGAAGCTGTTGGTCACTGATATTCCAAAATTGCTGTATTGCTTTTATTTATGAGCTTCTTGAATCAAACCTTCTGTTCCTGATCCAGTGCCACACCACATAAGTTTCTTAGTTACGTGACAGTCATTTTCATTATAGGTACATTATAGGTAGGTTAAACTTGGCTGGC
>NW_010194615.1:680-4957 GCF_000695765.1 Mesitornis unicolor
AGCTGCTCTCTTGCTCCCTCTCTTCAACAGGACAGGAGGAGGAAATAAGGTGGAAAAGCTTGTGGATCAAAATAAGGACAAGGAGATTGCTTACCCAATTACAGTCATGGGCAAAACAGACTCTACTTGGGGAAGATTAATTTAATTTATTGCCAATTAAAAATAGTGAGGAAACAAAGCCAAAAACTTTTAAAATAAATAAATAAAACCCAACCTCAAACATTACCACCCACTTCTTCCCAGGTTCATCTTCACTCCTTTGTTCCTGTCTTCTCTACCTCCTCCCCACCCTAAGCAGCATAGGAGGGATGGGGAATAGGGGTTGCGATCAGTTTGTAACACTTTACTCCTTCTTCCTTACACTCTTCCCCTGCTTTAGCATGGGGTTCCTCCCACAGAATACAGTCCTTCAAGAACTGTTCCAGCATAGGCCCTTTCTGCAGGGTAGAGTCCTTCAAGAACAGACTGCTCCAGTGTGGGCTCCTCACCACAGGCCACATTTTCTTCCAGGAGGCTTCTCCTGTGAGCTCTCCACAGGCTGCAGCTTACTTCAGGGCATATCCACCTGCTCCCGCATGGCCCTCTCCATGGGCTGCAGGGGGACAACCTGCTTCAATATGGTCTTCTCTGCAAGCTGGAGGGGAATCTCTGGCTCAGGTGCCTGGAGCATCTCCTTCCTCACTGACTTTGTTGTCTGCAGGGTTGTTTCTCTCACATATTTTCTTACTCCTCTCTCACAGCTGCTGTGGAGCATTTTTCTACCCTTAAATATGTCATCACAGAGGTGCTACCAACATCACTGATTAGCTCATATTTGGCTAGTGGTGGGTTCATTTTGGAGCTGGCTGAAACCACTTCTGTCTGTCACAGAGGCAGCTCCCGATCTCTTCTTATACAGGCCACTCCTGCAGCCTCCCCTGCTACCAAAACCTTGCCATGTAAACCAAGTGCAAATGTTTACTATAAAATTGGCTGTGGCAGAGCAGCCTTATATGAAGATGCTGAGCATGTTTTGAATATAAGGAAATCCTTGTTACTTTTCAGAGTAGTAAGCTCTGAAAGAACACAGATGCAAACTTTCTGCTCATATAAATGAGCAAGTTTCAGAGACACTAATGGCTTTTTTTTCACTTGAAATAGTAAATATTTTTGGCCCATTTTCTAAAAATAAATCAGTGGACTTGGGTAAAAAAAAAAACAACTCCCCTGCTGTTCTTTGAAAGGATGTGTATTTGGTAATGCTCAACTACTGCTTTTACCTTTTTGAAGCCAGGTTTAATTAATCAGTTTTGCAGTCTTTGTTTTGATAGCCCTTAGTATCTTTAAGCTTTGCATCATGCCAGGGAAACTGGTTGTTTCAGAATCCTAGTAATGGCTTGAGTACTGAAGTTGTATTGTATGTTGGCACCATAATCTGTCCCACTTCTGGGCTATGTGAACTTAAATCTTGGCATAGCTCCTTGCAAAGGGGAGGCCAAGTCTCCAAATTACACCTTTTGGCTTTTGTTAGCAAACCCTCTCAAGCAGGTGAAGGACCAAATTAACTTAAGAGGAAAATTCCAAAAATATGCTACTTAAAAACCTGTGTCAGCCCCACAGACTCTCCATGGAAGAGAATTTCTTCAGGGACTTAGGTTACTTTGCAAATTATACCAGCAGGTTAACTTGTACCCTCTAGAGGATTTAACCACTGTCCATATGGCATTGGCTTCTTCTCTGCTCAGCTGTTCCTGTTATCATAACCCATCTCAGCTGAGATGGCATTTTTCACAAGAGCTTCATTCTCCCAAGCGGTTTAGAGAGTGTGGCAAAATGGAAAGTTAGTGATTAAAAAAAAAAACAAACACCTGCTCAGCAACTCTTATTTCCTCTGATTCTGCCTAACAATTAAGAGCATAGTAATTGTAGACTTTAGAAAAAAATTATCTAAAGGGCTGTGTATGAATAAGGCATGGATCAAAGGAAACGCGTTGCCACATGCTTCATATCTGTTTTATAAATGACTTCTGGATTTTGTATATTGGCAGTGATAATAAGTGGTGAAGTAAAAAATTTATTTCATCACTGAGGAAATGTGTTGCAATTTATTGCTTTGTTATTTAGTGCAGTTTGAGTAGGGCACGGTCAAGCAGTGGCTAAACTTCTAAACCTCTGACTTGCCTATTCATCTAGCTATATTTGTATTGCAAAGGAAGAGACCTGGAGTTGGTTATCTACCTATACCTTACTAGGAGATCTGTTATGTGCTTGGCTCAAGAGGTCAGGAGAAGGAGGATTACTGGATATGGTTCAGCGGTGGACACTGCAGTTAGGTGGAGTTAAGACTGCCTGCATGAGCAAGGAAAGAAGATGGTCAGTGATGACCCTTAAATAACCTCAATACCTGCCCTAGGGATTATTGAGTTATCAACTCAAAGATTTCAGCTCAAATCCTCTTTTGGAGGCTGAAGGTAACTGATGCCTTGCAAAACTTTGGCTCACAAGTGACAAAGGAAATATATTAGTATCACTTCCACTTAGTGCTCAGATACCCACCCTGATATGGGGACAAAAATAGACATCAACTGGGAAAGCATTTTGGGTGTTAACATGAAAATTAATATACTGTACAACCCACATTGCTTGCTGTATGCAATATAGTTCTAAGTATCTTCTGAAGTGGTGTGAGGCTTACAAAAGTCACCTACTTGTTGGTAGCACATACCTCCAAGTATTAAATGCTTATCTTGGACACACTAATGTACCTTCACTGTAGTTCTGTGTGATTAAAAACATTATAAAAATGCAACAGTAAATAATCTTTGAGAGTTTTCTAATGTGAACAGTTAATAATAACCAACTGAAATATTAACTGATGCTTCTAATGCTAATTACGTGTTATAAATGGCAGAATAAATCCATAGCAACAGTGGGATTTGATTGAGCCCCCAGAGTTATTCATAACTACGTATTGTGGAGTGTTAATGCCCCCTCCTCAGTACCACTGTTTTAAAATATAATTTAACTCATCTCAGATTTTTTAATCCCTTTTATCTACTTTCCACTTCTTAATCAGGCCATCAATTTGGTTTCTTGCTGCTTTGTAGCCTTTAGTTGAAGTAGGTACACAACTATCAATTAAAAATTTTCTGGTCTTAAAATACCTAAACATAAGGAAAACTTCTTTACTGTGAGGGTAACAGAGCACTGGAACAGGCTGCCCAGAGAGGTTGTGGAGTCTCCTTCTCTGGAGACATTCAAAACCCGCCTGGATGTGTTCCTGTGTGACCTACTCTAGGTGATCCTGCTCTAGCAGGAGGGTTGGACTAGATGATCTTCAGAGGTCCCTTCCAACCCCTACCATCCTGTGATTCTGTGACTCTGATTTTATGACTCTAACTGTAGTGCTTTGTTATTTGTATTGTAGATTATCACTAGATTGCCAGACTGTACACATACAGATATGTTGGCAGTCCTCTGCTTGAGCTTTTTTGAGTATTTTATGCAAGCATAATCTGAAATTTATGCAATGGAATGGCACATTGCCAGTTCCTTTACAATAAGACTGAAGAGCAGAAAGTGGATCCAGCAGGACATTTTTGATAAACCCAGAACTTTGCCTGCAACACCAGTTGCAATGCATTTAGAAAAACATGTAGATTCCTACAGTTCTAATAGGCATATTCTCAGGTACTGGAGAAATATGATAATATTGACTGGAAGTTTTGCTAGCTGAGCAAGGTAGGCAAAAATCATAAAGATTAAGTCTAGTGTTGCCTGACTCAGTTGAGGGTTTTTTCCTGCTTCAAAAAATAAAGTTAAGTGCGTGTATGTTTCACAGTCAGGAAAACACCTCAGAAAATCTTGCATAGGATATATTAGGTTGGCCAAAAAGTAATTAAGGGGTTTTAAACCAAAAATTCATTATGTAACTTGACAGCTGACAGTTAAAGCTTGCTTTAGAAAAATAAAGTGCACAATTTCTTTAACAGTTATTTATTTGGAATCAATTTCAAAGTGGAAAATTAACAGGAACACTTTCATCATATATTGCTGTATTACTTCCAAAAAGGAAATAATGTTGTGCAAGCTCATAACACTGGACTTTAGTAAGGCCTTTGACACCGTCTCCCACAGCATCCTCCTGGAGAAGCTGGCTAGGCATGGCTTGGATGGGCATACTCTTTACTGGGTTAAAACCTGGCTGGATGGCCAAGCACAGAGGGTTGTGGTGAATGGAGCTAAATCCAGTTGTGACCAGTCACAAGTGGTGTTCCCCAGGGCTTGGTTTTGGGGCC
>NW_010194615.1:4986-5476 GCF_000695765.1 Mesitornis unicolor
TGGATGAGGGGATTGAGTGCTCCCTCAGCAAGTTTGCAGATGACACTAAGTTCGCCTTTTTCAAAGGGAGAAGAGGGTCTTTGTTCAGGAGCTTGCAGGGCTTCTTGACAGGGCTTTAAACTAGATTTGAAGTGGGAGGAGTATATCAGGTTTCCCTGTGACAAGCTGTGGGATGACAGACCAAGGTTAGAGGGATGGGGTGCTAGTGAGGGCCCTCAGTCTGTTGCTTGGAGATGTGCTGGATACACTGCAGCATGCTTGAAGGCTGATGGAGATGAGCCAGGGGCTCCTGAGGTAATAGGATCCAACAGGGAAACAGAGGTGAAATACATGAAAGGAATTCAGATCAATGGAAGATCAATGCCTGGCTCAGAGACTGGTGCCACAGGCAGGACCTTCGTTTTTTAATCATGGATCAATTTACAATCCATCAGCTTTGGTGGCAACAGATGGGATTCATCTATCTCAAATAGAGAAAAGGTTCCTGGGA
>NW_010194616.1:0-6962 GCF_000695765.1 Mesitornis unicolor
TGAGGTTTTTAGGGTAGTTATCAGACAGGTAAGTTAGTATACACTCTTTTTAAAAATATCATAGTAAACCTACACATAGAAGCTGGGTCTAGAGGGAGATAATCTATAGTCCCTTTGTCTCCCAGGAATCTATATGAATTAAGTTATGGACACCACACAACTATTTATCATAGGCTCAAAATTAATAATTTGCATCAGTACTACTGTTAAACAAATGGGATCCTAAGATGCCAAAGAACAAAATGCTATTAACAGTAGATAAAAGAACCCATAAATATTATGGTTTAACTCAGCAGTTTTGTAAGACAGTACTATCTCGTTTGCAGAATGGTATCAGTGTTCAAATTTAGCAAATGAACAATCTTAAATGTTCTGCAAATTCATGCTGGCATCCAGTGCTGTAAAGCAAAATCTGAAGTTCAGAAAATTATCCATAGTTCTACATAGAAAACTCGTACAGAATTACAAGACTTGTAATGATAATCCCCTGGAATCTGATTTTTTAAAAATTATATTCAGAGCTTGCCTGCTGAAACAAAAAACAATTATTATTTGCACAGCTAAAGACAGAGTATAGATGACTAAGAGCTTTATTCATCACATATAAAGATCTGCCAGAGCCAGGACCAAACTGATCCTGACCCAACAGATCTTTATTTCATCCATGTTGCAAAACATATTTGAATCACTAAGTGATATCAAAAGCCTATTATAAGCACATATGCTACCTCTGATGTAAAGCAAAGAACATCAGTGGAAGGAAAGTGGAAACCAACATGAACACAGCACACAACACAGGAAGTGATGAAGGTTTAAAAATGAGAAAGGAGAAGAGAAACCAGCAATTTGAGTAAACACATGTAAAGGCAAAAGAGGGTGGGGAGATCACAAGACACACTTCAAACAAGGTATAATTTTGGACTGTTTCAAAGTATGTACAGTACTACCTGTAACCTAGGCAGTCTGAGGATAGGCAATATGCTGCAATACACACACACTTTGAATATCATTAAAATCCTCCTCCTCTCTTAAGCCCATCATCATCTCTGGCCACCTTTCACTGGGCCAGCTCAGTACACCATGCCAGCCTACACTTCCATTTCAAACACGTGAGCTCCTCCATGCAGGTCCCAACCTCACTGCTCCAGCTCTGCACCTAAGCTACAACAACCCCTCCCCTCCCAACCTCAACAGCTGTCACCTTTCTACATTCAACCCTACACCAAATGCTTCAGGGCTTTCCTGCACATCCCTCCACTGCCACTTGCCTCTCCCCTCCCAGAGCAGCCTACAGCACCCCGCTGCACCAGTCACCAAAGAACTAAGTTGCCAATCCTCCCCTTGAGGCAGCTGTAACAGCCTTTGGGTAGACTCTTCTCCGAGCCCTCACCAAGCATACACACTTTGTCGCTTGCTTTCGCCTTTGTAAAGATAATTGCTCCATCAAAATGTCACTTTTTCCTCCTCTGAATCTTTTCATCATGTTTGCCTGGTGCCTTTGCCTCATTTACTTCAGTGAGCTGACATCTGTTCTCATTAGCTATTTTACTGCTACCACAAATAGTGTTTCCCAAATCTGTTGTATCTTGACATATATGAAAATTTTGAGCTATCTTGGTACAGACATTCTTTCACTTCAGTGTCTAGCACAATGGGTATGAGATTTTGCCGAGAAATTTCTAAATAATACAGACATTTTACATACACACACACACACACATATATATATGCATGCAAATGCATAGAATAAAGTGAAAAGCAATAATGCAAAGAAGACCTTACAGTATGGTCTCATTCACTCTACAAAGTGCATTCAGGCAAGTACCCTTCATTCTTCTGGAAACAACCAGGACAGGACCCTAAAGCTTCCATAAACCAACTATCCACTTTGGGAAGCAAACCACTGCTTTTCAGGTAGAGCTGTGGTAGACGACGAACCTCTAAATGTGGCACCGAGCATTGTCCCATGCTTAAGAGGAAGGCCCAGGCACAAATCTGAGAGACACACACACAAGTGGTTGAGTCACTGGTTTGACTGGACAGAGAAAGAAGCAAATGAAAAACAACTACTGAAGCAGGGGACAAGTTGTATAGGGCCTTTAAAGATGGGCACAAGATTATCTAAATTTATCATGTTTGAGACACTACCAAAAGCAGTTGCTTTTCTGATTTCTGCAACAGCATTTGGGATGTGCTGAACAGACCAAGTAGTTTGTCTAAACATACAAAAGAAAGGAAGACTGCAGTTGGTGAGAAAGAAAATAAAGGTCCCACCTTGACATGGTGAAATAAACTTTAAAATCTGGTTCTGACAGCTGTGAGCCATAGGAGATAGAAAGTGAGAGAAAATGGTGTCACTTGTCACAAGCCTGAGGAATTAGTATACAGGTAGAATTTTTAGTTTAATTAAAAAAGCAATGAAAATTTCCTAATTCCTTATCCTCCAACAGCAGAAGCAAGCTTTTACTGGAGTATAAGCTCAACACCAATGACTGAATTCAGTCAAGTGAAATGGTAGGTATAACTGAAATAATGACATAGTTTGGCATTGCCAACATAATTCATAACTGCTTACTAATTAATAAGTAACACTTTAATCTGACAGGACTGGACATCTTAAAGACAAGGAATAAACATGCATGAGGCCTGATCTATGGGTATGTCACATTTTATTTGCCTTTAGCCAGAGTCAGCAAAGATCCAGGCACATCCATAAACCTAATTCTTGCCCTTGGTTCACCTTCAGTATACCAAAAAGGGAGGTAAAGCACAGATGAAAGAGCGAGCTTCTAAAGCACATTTTAATCTACATAATTGTACACTATTTTCATTGTGCTAATTTAAACATATTTTGGTTCTTTATTCTAGTTGGATTTAAACTACTAATAAAACTGACTGTAACTAGGTAAATATTTCCTGCTTATTACTTTGCTTGCTTATAAGACAACCACAGAAATGTTAGCATTTTATTTTGTTTGGAACAGATTCTAATACATAGTGGAGTGTAATGCTGCTTCAGTACACCATTGTAAAGCACAGAAATATGGTGAAGCAGTTTATCCTCTTGCTTTGATCCACTATACTTTGGTCAACACAGTATGCTATTAATCTCCAATAAAGGGAATTCCGCAATATCCCCCATCTTTCCCCAACATCAAAACACTCAGTTTTTCCCCAGCATTTCCTATATCTCACCATTTTTTCTGCAGTAAAGTTGATTTCCCTTCTTCATTCCCCCATTGGCCATAAAGAACAACTTATAATTCCTGTTCCCTCTTTTAAACTACCTTTTGTATTGAAAGACTAGTATCATATCTGCTTTCTCTCTTCTACACTAAAATAAATTTAGTTTCTTCAACTCATCCTTACAGATTTATGTTATTTTTCTAAGCTTCTTATTATCCTTGTTCTTCCTGGGGCGGTCTCTAGTCTGCATTCACCTTTCTTCACACACACAATATGAAATTTGAGGAAGGAAGATTCAGTTTAGATGTTAAGGAAACCTTTCTAAATGTAAAGGTCTGTGAAAAACTGGAATAGATTATCAAGTGACACAGCAGAGACTCCACACTGGAGATCTTGAAGAACAGATGAGAGATGTGTCCATCAGGAAGGACACAGGTACTGTAAATCCTACCAAGTAGCACAGGAACATAGGTGACAATTTCATGAGGTTGCCCCATCCCCACCACGCTGACCAGCAGTGTTTAACACCAGGCACAGTCATCAGGCCCACACTTGCCAGCTTTTTCAAGAACAGAATAATGCCTGAGTATCAAACGAGACTTGCCTATTTTTTGCAACAGTTTCACATGGTTGACTCTAAATTTAACATACAATCATCATGCAACCATGCCTCTCTCTTCACTGCAGTCTCTGAACAGCTGCTGTCAGGTATTTCATTCTTGCACATCTCCCTTCTCACGTAACCCTCTGCACTTTACTGAAAATGCCACAGTGTCTGTTTCAGACATGAGAACTAAAGATGCTTTTGAATTCTGATTCTGGCCACAGAGGAGAATTTCCAAACCTGTAGATTTATGTATTTACACTCTACTTTGTTATGCAAGGGCTTAGTCAAATTGTAAACCCAGAATTGACCCTCAACAAGACCTTACTTCAGATACCCTTCTAGTGTGACAGCAAACCATTCACAGCTACTTTTGGAGAACGCTACTTTCAAGTAATTATTCACGCACTAAATGAGACATCTTATCATATTTTAATGAGAATTCTGCATTTCCTTCTGATTATAGTTATGGCTAGAAAAATTGAGCAATGAAACAGAAACACCTACAGGAAGGCAGCACCTCATGACAGTGCTCACACATCTCATAGAGTAGACACAGTTCCTCTGTGGTGCGCTGGCTTTTGCACACAGGAGTCAGGACTTTGGATCCACAGCCACAGAGATCTACTCATGGACGTGGCCTCTATAGCACAGATAAATGCAGCAAACTTGCAAAGACAGCAGAGAAACCACCACAATTACCTCTCAGAAAAATTAAGGTGAAAGCCCCAGATCAAATCTTGGGTATTTTAAGGCCTGACTCAGTGAAGAAGCTCAGGTTACCTACTTGTCTCATGTGTGGGACAGTGATGTCCACAGTAATCAGGAAAGGCAGGAATGGGAGAGGGTTTGGATAAGAGACAGGAGGAATTAATCCATTTTCTAGCCGTGCCGAGCTTCAGGCTACGCATTCACAAAGAGATAACGGACAAAACCGACAAAAGAAAGCCAAGTTCCAAAGTGCATTTTACAGGATTATTTAGGTTGTCAAGGGAAAATGTCTAACACATTTGCTTGTTTCTCAGCAATCCTCAAAGTGATAATTAATTGAAAAATAACAGTTTCATAGGGGTACTCCTCCCCGTGTGGGAACAACTTTTACCAGAAGCCAATTAGTGGTTTCCTGTTAAAATCAAATCAAGCTGTTTTTGATAAAGCTTTTTAATGAGAAATGGCTAAAGTATGAAAATTTCCCCCACATATATTCCATATAAAATCCCAAACTGACATAATACAGTCTCACAGCTAAAGTTTTTGGTATATAAAACTCCCTCTTGTGCTTCTTCATTAATTTCAAAAGAAATATATTTACTAAATATTTAAATCATCCAATAAACAAAGCCTTAAAAAGCTTACAAAAGAAAATTATACAGTTGATGAAAGGCAATTTTAATCAGTCCTTTTCAGATGCTCACAAAACTCTTATTTTACTGATTATTTATTCATTCTTCAAAGGCATGGAAAATTCAATGATTTTTGAGCTAAGCGTTGTCTACTAAATACATCAGTAGTTTTGACTACTCATCGAATAGATTTAAAGATTAGCAGTAAAACACCAGCAACAAATGCAAAGAGTATGTCACCTACAACTATAAGACACCTGCAGCAACGAAACATCAGCAGATTGAACTGCTACCATTGGTGATAATTTGGCTAAAAACAAAGTTGGGGAAACTGTGGAGAACAGATTTTTAAATCTTCTCCTGTACCAATCTGAGTGCTTTTTGGCTGTGATCACTGGTTTCTGCTTTGTGCCAAGTGACAACCTTCCTCCTAAGACACTCAATCCTGTCTAACCTTCTGCAGGCGTTCCTCGTCCAAGTCTTCTCTCTCCTGCTTTCATTTGGGTTTATACCCAATGCTAAGCCTGTTCCATGATTTATGCGCCCTTCATCCTGAGCATAACACTAAGCCACCTCAATTGCCCCCGATACAGTCTTGTGGACGTTTACTGTGTGTGAAATTTCCTCTTTGTAGTTACATTGGAGACAGGTACTCCACAAGCTTTTCTGATTTTTCCAGAAGTGTCTATAAGAAAACTCTGTGGTAGCACCTCTCATCCCATATCTTGAGTGCTCATGCTTCCACTCCATGCTGAAGAGTGTGCCATGCTTTAAATGCTTCATTTTTGCTCTTGCACTACTATTACTAGTACTCAGTTTGGTAAGTGCTGCACTTCCCTCTGCGGTTCTTTCTGGTTACATCGTAATGCAACACAACCTCACTTGTATTTTTCCCAAATAACAAAAATTTTGACATACTTCATTTCCTCATCTGTACAATTTCCATATCCCCAGTTTTTATCAGCTCAAATTTCTCCCAAATGACATTTGTAATACATTCAATGCTGCTGCTCTGTCCCTCATTTTCTAAAAATCATCTACCCTGCTTCCCGGAACAGCAATGCTATCTGTGAAATACAAGCTGGCTGTTTATCTTCTGCAGTCATCTCAGCCATAACTTTCATCATTCAGTTCATGATTAGTCATAAAAAAGAAAAAAAAAAGAAGAATATAATCATGTTAATCTCCTGCTTTAATAAATGACACTGAACAGTAGTGAAACACTTGCATGTGATATTAACCACCTTTCCAGGAAAAATGCAACTCTGCAATATTGTTCATATGTATGACCTGCAATCATGAGACTGAGTATCTCTTTGCAATCAACAGTATGGCACATTTCTAAATTCTCCTGAAGTTGAAGCAGCTGTGTATGAAATGCCAATAATGTCTAAAATTGACATATGCTTCTCTACAAGGATGTCTAAATGACATCCCTGAATGTGCTTGCTCCATGTGCAGACCCAGAATACACACATGAGTTTCTTCAGCTCTTTCTTTCCAGTATGACAAATGTATGGTTTTGAAGGCAGAAGAGTTGCCCTGTATCAGTATCTCCTCTACTCTCTACTGACAAATCCCCTATTTGGGGTAGACAGGTCTTGTGAGCTCATGTTCTACAGTCTTCTTCCTCTTGCACCTTCTTGTAGGATATTATGCAGGGAAGATTTTCATTACACTGGGCTAAGTGGGAGAACTGATGGCAAAGAACCACAAAAGCACACAGATCACCACCACCAATCTGCAGGAAGACATGTGGTACTGCGTGGCTCAGGAATGCTTCAACTAGTGCCCTCACTTCCTCTTGGATAAACACAACCTTCCTGCTG